>NC_060005.1:6625625-6926562 GCF_912999745.1 Papilio machaon
GAACATGGTGATGAAGATTTGAAAACGATGAAGAAGTGAAGAACACATTTTAAAAGTTTGAAGATGAAGTTATTGAGTTCTTTAAATAATTCTAATTTTAACTAATATTATAAATGCGAATGTTTAAATAGATGGATGGAAAGATGTTTGTTTGAAAGTATCTCCAGAATGGCTCAGCGGATCTTGATGAAATTTGACATAGATGTGGATGATCGTCTGGAAAAACACATAGGCTACTTATTATGTTTTTTTAATTCTAAGCGGATGGAGTCACTGGCGACAACCAGTAACTAAATAAAATTATTCTTGTAAGATAAATATTTTTACTTATAACAGTATTTTAAATAATTCAAAAGTTAAAGTGAAGTCTTTATCGAAAAATTATTTTGACTTATGACCGAAACTTAAAGTTAAAATTCATTTCTTTTTGTGATAATTAAATGGAATTGTCCCAATTATATTAAATTTATTACAAGAAACATTCCCTTGTTTCCAAGAAAAGAAAAAGTATTTCATAATAAATATAAACGACATTTAAATTTAACTGCATTAATTTAAGGTTCATATTTGTAAAACAATATTTTACAATCACAAGATCAAAGGCAGCAATTTGTCATTAGTTTTAGAGCGATATTTATTTCTTAAAATCATGTAAAATGCCGAATAAATTACGAAATCCTTTACGTATCCACTCCCGCAACACCTGTATTAAAAACATAAGAAATAAACGATTAATTAAAATTTATTTAAGATAGGAAAAAAAGAAGTGAATATTAAATACTTTAAAATATCAAAATTAAATTAACGTCTCATAATTTTATAATACAGAAATAATCTAACTACTCCTTCGTGTCACACCGTCATGGTAATTTAAAATAATTTAATAGTTTTTATAATATTTCTAAAATATAATAGATAATATAAAATATATATAAATGAAAAAAATATTAATAATATTTAACGAGCCATTTTCACAGAGAAACGTAGAAACTTTCCTCAACACAAAGAAATTCTTGCAATAATTCTCAAATGTTTCTTTTGATCTCATTTTTAGACAGTTATTGTTTGTTGAAATATATTTTTGAGAAAGTTATCTTATTTATGACGATGTTTGTGAAAGATAAATGATAACTACACATTTACCTGGATTTTGTGATAAAACGAAGACGACAAATTAATTTGCAAAATTTATCCTAATTTATCTATTATTTTCGTTCCTTTATTAATTATTTACTCACATAGTATCCTCTCCTTCATATCAGCTCACTGTTATCTGAAAAAATAAACAAGTTTCATTAATATTTATTAAGAAACTAGCGGTTGCCCGCGACTCCGTCCGCGCGGAATTAAAACTTAATTAGCAGCTTTTGTGTTCTTCCAAACTATGTTCTATATGTATGCCAAATTTTTAGGAAGATCCATGCAGCCGTTCTGAAGATCCATCCATCCACCCATCCATCCATGGATCCAGACATTCTCATTTATAATATTAGTAAGCTAGATATTTCTAAGTACTTTCTTGATAATGTTGTAATTACTATTTTGTATTATTTAACAAGACGTGTTATTGCAAAACTAAAAGATTCGCTAACAATTCCGCTCGCGACTCCACATATAAACTACGACGTCTAGACTAGTGGCCGGCGTCGGCGCGCCATGCCCTAGTAATGTGGTAATCAATTTCTGTACTCCAATACATTACGTACTCTAACGCCACATAAATGGGGTAGATAGACTAAAAGCTTGTTCTTTTATTTGGTTTCAACACCAAAAAACCCGTGATATGATATGGTTGTGGATTATTGGTTGGCAGTAGAGTAAAATAGTACTACAGAGCAATAAATTGTCTAGAAGTTATTATTATTTTTGGACGTGAATGTTCGTTTCGTTGTGACTTCTCTCAGAGTCGAGTTTTTTTATTAATTAGTACTTTTCATTACCAACCAAGGTCTAAGTAAAGCATTAAAAATGTAACCTCAAAGCAAATTCTCGTCATGCCAACTTTTGATAACTCATGTGTAACCGCACTGCATTCAAATCCTAGGACAGCATTTAATAACGTTATTAGAAATATATACAAACAATTTATAGACCATACGATTCGAATCGACTATGAGGTGGGTTAAGACGCGCGTCATTGTATCCCCAATCACGTAGGTCATAAAGCCCATTATCGCGTGTCATACCAAAGTGTCAAAGAATGCCTGCCAGTGTCACGCAATGTCTTACTGGACCATGGCGCCAACTCAGGTCTTCCACAATTAAATATATCAATCGAAAAAAGAATTCTAAATCTTATTGTTCAGACTATATAGGTTGTTTTCCTTTGACGTGTTGTTTTGCAATACATACATGTAATGTTGTTTCGCATACGCGCTGCGACTCCGTCCTCAGCCGGACACTATATTGGCTCATTTCGAGGCGGCCCGTTCATACAAATTGCGATTTTAATGCCGTTTTAAACGGACCCTTTCCTTTTTCCATTTGTCATTCCGAACCGTTTCGTGTTTACAACGGGATGGAGAGAATTAAGTACATTCAGTAAATGGGCGAGGGACGTGTTCGGGAAGGCAACTGCTCGCTTACTATCGCGAAGAATCGATTTACTATCAGCACGTATCGATTCCGCATCGCGATATCGATATTCGCTCGCTCTCTATGCTAATCGAGTGTTAAGAAGACAGATTTAAGGACTTTCGAAGGTACGTCTTCCGTACTAATTTACTCGCCGTCTAGACAATGTCTTTAAATGTTCATTATTTGTTATACAATGGGTAGAACTATAACTCTTTAGAATATATTACAAATAAATATATCAAGATGCAATATTTATTTGTAATTGTGTGCATTTAAATATCAACTTTATATAACACTTGCTTTTGTCCGTGATTCTATTAGCTCGGAATTTAAAAAAAAATAGTCTATGTGTTCATACAGACTTTGTGATATATTAATGACAAATCTCATCAAGATTCGCTAAGCCATTCTAGAAATATCTTCTGACAAGCCTCCATCCCTACATCTAAACTGGCATTTACAAATACACATATTAATTGATTACCTTATTATCTATATAATACATTTTATAAAAAACTAGCTTTTACCCGCGACTCCGTCCACGCGGAATAAAAAATAGAAAACGGGGTAAAAATTATCCTATGTCCGTTTCCTGGTTCTAAGCTACCTGCCCACCAATTTTCAGTCAAATCGATTCAGCCGTTCTTGAGTTATAAATGGTGTAACTAACACGACTTTCTTTTATATATATAGATAGTATGCCACTGGTTGTTTGAGTCATGGGATTCCGCAGCTTCTTAAGATGTTGGTTGAAGCTCTTCGCTATCAGTCCATTCACCGATACGACTATCGGAATAATGGTAGTCGATTTCATACGCCACATCGCGGTAACCTCGTGAGCCAAGTCTAAGTAAACAGTATTTCATTTTAAAAATTTTAAATTTTTGCGTAAAATTGCAATTTGTTGATGATTCAGGGTTTGGATTGAAACTAGGTGTAAATGCAATCATTGTAAAATATACTTCTAATGATTTATTTTATATCAACAATGAGAACCTTATATTAAGTAAAGTGCTTTTCAGATATCTTCTCAGCTTAAGGTCATGCGTACTGAGCAGTACCTACGTAAAATTGTATTCTGCGCAACGACTCGCGTGAAGTCAAGAACCGCCATCTGAAAACTACTATATTCTGCTATTTGGCTAATATCTATAACTGGTACAGATTAGTTTTTTATATTACAAGTAAATATATAATGTACTTTACGAGTCTAATTCCAACGAGTTCTTATGCTAGGCAAAGCTTTGTCTACTTAACAACCAAATACTACACTTTACAAGCAATAATTTATATTGGATTAGTGGTATCTTTGCAGTGCGCTCCTGCCCACCTATGATTTTTAAAAACATCGTTATAGTATTAAATCTTATTACGTACGAATAGAGTTCAAAATAAAGTAAGCGATAACATGTGCTACAGATATCCGAATCTAATTTTGACACGTGTCAAATGATGTTAAATAAATTAAATAGTTTATGAGCCCGTTCGGATATTTTGCCCTAAAGTTTGGACTTCTAAATTAATGGTTATAAATATGTGAAACGTTTTACGCAACGACACATTAGTGTAGTGATGTTAGACCACATTGATCAATAAACAACATGGAACTATTGGTGGTTATTTATAGGAGATTTACATTTAACTAGAAACCCTTCCAAAGTATGACGATTATTTCGCATTTAGAATATTACGCTGTCGCGTTCTGATTTTAATCTATATGTAAAATGTTGAATGATTTTTAGTTCTTATTTACTCAAAGCGTCTTTTAAACTCAAACTTAACAGTAGTAGATCCCGCAACAACAATATTTGTTGGGTGCACGAATTAGTCGGGTCGACCGGTGAAATACCACGACCACACAGAAGACAGGCGTGAAGTGGAAGCAATTCCGCGTTTCGTCTGATGAGTGTGGTGCCGGAGGCCTAATTTTAGTCCTCTTTCTTTTCCCACCCTTTTTTTAGGAAAGGATGGGACGGGGAAGTGGATTTGGCGGAGGAGGGGACGCATAGGAAGGAGAAATATCCTCTTTCTGAGCGTCCCCTTCTCCGTTGATTAAAGGTAGGCAACGCATCTGCATTTGCGGATGTCTATGGGCAACGGTCGCCTCGCTATTTCGTCGAATCCAGGTGGCCGTTTGCTCGTTTGCCACCTTTTGATATATTAAAAAAAAAACTAGCCCTTATTTACCTTGCCTCTGACTCACAATCTCCTGTACATCGATTTAGAGGAAGAACAAGCCTTAATTTTGGATCCGCGCTTGAGCAAATTTCGTTACAATTAATTTAAAACGTACAGAGGACAAGGTCTGTTACTGTGGCGATAAGCAAGGTGTTGTATGTCGAGACATAACAACCTTTTCTTGGAATTATAAGTTCTTACATGACAAAAATTACGTCAACGCATTTTTGACTTATAAAACCATAAGCTTAGATATTTATACAGCGAGTAAATATTGTAGATGTCTATAAAAGGAGGGTCACAAATTTAGCTGATATTGTAACATCCTGTATATGTATATTTATTTATACAGATTTAGGCCCTAACCATTTAAATATACTATCAAAACAATTCCTTGATTTTACAGTGCGGTAAAATAAGTCCAGAAGCTCATTGGATATATGTAGCCCACCCAGCTGACGATAGAAAAGCTTCAAAGTAAGATAGGATCGATACTTGTGAAGATTCGAACCCACGACCGCAAGTAGTCTATACCCTAAACCATTGAGTTATTGGCATTTCTTATTATAAACGATTAAACAAAATTGATGTTCATTTCAATTCAGTTACAGATTAATATTTCAATATTATGTTGATTTTATATATTTAACACTTCGTCTCTACTGACTGTTTTCTGTTGTTATTTCACTTCAAGTTTGATCAAAGATTACATGAAGTTGTACGCTGCATTTTGTTTGTAAATTCGCTTCCTTGTTTACATTCGCTTTAGCAACACGCGGGAACATGTTTCATTCACAGAAATATTATGTAAGTGACTGTTTACAATGGTAAGATAACTGGCACTCTGAATGTAGACCATCCAGTGGCCTCAAAAGTTACTTGGATGACATTTCTTTGATGTAACAAATATAATCCAAAGCAATCACTTTAAAGCATACATCATGCTAGGGATAGCGAACTAATGCTTCGTCATCATAAAATGTTTTGAGCACGTAACTAATTAAAAAATGTCTTATGAACTAGGAAAAAAAGTAGGACAAGCGTACGCGAATGATCCTAAAAATTACAAAATCTAAATTAATTAATGTCACATGTATGACATCATTTAAAGGTTTAATTTTACGTCAATTGAGATAAAAACTGTAATTGTTAACCGACGTGCACATGCGTATATGTACGAATGTAAAAGACGAGAGAGGTGTGTCGGGAACACGCTATATGGAAGTCCATAGTCTCAGCCTACCCCTCTGGGTTACGAGGGTGAGTTATGTTGTTATTTGTTTTAAAGAAAAGATTATCGAAAATATTCACAATTGATACAGACTTCCAGCAATAACAATTCAAATATTTAAATCAAGAATAAAACAAACAATAGTCTATAGAATCACGTACTACCCTAATTCATACAACAACATACAAACATTACGAGCGGGAGCTAAGCAACAGTAACAGTGCCCAAATACGTACACGGATTTACTTCGTCAGAAATAGAAGCTGGAATACGTGTGTTCTAAAATGTCGGCAGATCGCCTGATTGATATATGGACCGATCCGACACGCCAGCGCAAGCGCAAAGATTAAATAACAGAATCGACAAACTAGATCATTAAAATAATCATAATTTCGAAATGGAAATTTTTAATGTATTACAGCTACTTCAGTAAAAAAAAATTGATGGCACATTTGATTCATTTTTTTAAGCATCAGCTTGGAATAGTACTTTTTTATATTAAAAACTAGATAATAAAGTCGTCTATATGCGTAGTGGTGTGCACTTCTACAAATTTATTTTGTACCAACTTTCGCGTCTGTTACTTTTAATTTAATCTTTGCCAAAAAAGTAAACCGATGAAATTCGGAGAAAACACAATAAAGTCCGTATTCAAATATCCGTATTTAGCTGTAAATGGATTACTTTTTTTTAACATTTTGTTTTTAGAATGCGTAAAATGTTTTTAATTTATTCGCAACTAATAAATTGGATAGAAAAATAGTTTTGTTTTTGAATCAATTTGACCAATTTGAATTAACGTTGCGTTAAAACTACTAAAGAAAGTTATTAATTAAACATTAAAATATGTATTTATACAAAATACAAAGTATGCGTGTCCGTGATATTAACAACTTGTATTTAAATCACAAAAGGACCAATATATATCTATTGGATTTATATGACCGCTTATACCCTTATTTGTGCATTTTGCTGCGACAGTAAATTGTAAACATGCACTTACAGAGCAAAGCTATTATCCGAGCTGTCATTTCGCATTGATTTGCCTGACATTACTAATTTACCAAGACTTATTGACGATGAAAAGTCGATTATAATGTGCTTTTAATATCTTATACCGGATATGTCGTAAATTATTTGTAAACATCGGCTGACATCTTGTGTTAATTGTCACGTTTTGAAAATTACCGTCACGGTTTATAGGAAGAAAGTGAAGGCCCACATAAATAAAACGAAGAGGACTAACAAGCGAAAAGGAAAGTACTTTTGTAAGTAGATGTATATTTTCAATATTATTATCTAATCTGATTAGATTGTATTTGTTTAAACTTTGAGACATTATTAAAACTCTCTCGAGGGTCAGGCCGCAACCGTGATATAACCTAGATTCCGCTTACCCTGAAGAAGAGCCCCCAAACTAGTCAGTGTCTTCACCGGATTAAGTACATATAAATGCAGCCGTTTTCAACTAGTTATAATTATATTGTACTGGCAAAGTAATTTTATCAAGAAGCTTGTAAGCGTTGCTATTTGAACAATCTCTGATTGATATTCTATTCGTCTTACTAACGGTTAAAGTAACTTTTATGGACTTAAGAGAGTGAGTGAATTTTTATATTTTTATTCTTACATAATATGCATAATTAACAAGCTAAGCTAAGTACTTGGACAAGTGACTAAATAGTGTTGGTGCATAAATCAAGTGCGGGCGCGACCCGCGGCAATTACTGTCCCGCTCGTGTTCGTTGACAAGCCACTTGCCCGACAAACTGACAACTGGCAACAACGCGTAACCATGTTTGTAGTAAGCTTAGTTTAGTTCTAATAAACACCAGCTATTGCTGTTACGGCTTTATCAATGAAGAAAAGTAAACTAAAATTTGAAGATGATCAAAACTTTTTGAATATGTGAGTATAGGTTGTGCGTGTTATTTAAAATTTTGTGAATACTAAACAATGCTATGTTTACCTTACTCCAGTCCAGCGTTTGAAATCAGCACTGAACTGGAATTATATAAACTGGACATAATGGTATCAGTTACTTTCTCAATTTTGTAAATTTAGAAAAATTAAGTGATCTTAAAAAAACTGAAGTAAATAATAATTTCCAATAACATTCAACGAAGAAAAAAAGATGTCAAAAATTGGAAAATCTTCAATTTTGATAAAACGAAACCAGTTGTGCAAATCTCACATAAAATTGATAAGCAGGGAGATGATGTTTTGAATTGAAATTTTATCGGTATTTGAATTCAATTTAAAAGGCTCGCTGTAACAACTGAGATAATTAATGTCATTGCTATCAATCAAAGTTTTGCAACAATAAGCTCGTTAACATATACAGAAGGGAGTATGGAATAATTTAAACTAATTGTTGTAAATACAAAATTGCAAAATACCTTGAAATGTCCTCACAAAAGTCAACGTTTACTTTGAATACTTTAATTGGTTAGTGTCAGTTGACATCCAAACATACGCAATTTGAATAAATGTTAAATATAGTTAAATTTCTAGCAAATAATTTTAATATAAATTCCAATAAGTAAAACAAAATTGTTGCCAACAAACTTTTAATTTTTAATCTGGCTTCAGATTGCCATAGTCAACTTATTTCTGAACATTTTAAGAGTTAATTTTTATGAGATAAAATCAGAAATCTCTTTAAAATATTCCAGTAGTAGCTGTCGACTGCAACTTAGTACTAAGAAAAAAAACTGACTTTAGTTCCATCTCCATTCCAAACATCTGTCACTCTCCAAATTTCACCCAGGTCCGTTCCGTCGTTCTGTAGTTACGTGGTTATAAAAAAAACAAACAATAATATTAGTAAGATGTATTCTGGCTACCGAAGTATTTATTTTGCAATAATTTATTTAACAACATAATTAAAGATTATAAATGAATACCAAACAATTATAAAATGGTGTAGAATTGAAAAATAGAACCATCAACAAATATTGATACTAAACATTAAAATCTATTTAATAAAAAAAGACTTTAAGGTGTTAATAATAAGAATGAAAATCAATTGTTTCAATTAGATGGAAATACGCAATCTGTGCGTACAGTTGTATGAATTAATTCTAAATTAACACACTGTGGCTGCAAACATATTCAGTAACTAATTAGTTATGTTATGTTAACTAGCGCTCGCGAGAAGGTTTACGTAAAATGTACACAATTTGTATGAATTGCGTACACGTGTCTTTAAAATAACTCTGAACATTTAAACGTTAAAAAGGAAAATCATTTCGTCATAATTCTTCATCAAGCATTCGTTTTCTGAAAAACGTTTGATCGTCGAAAGATTAAAATTTAAATTCATAGCTTTAATTTACTGTGGGCCTCAAAACATATTGTGACAAACGCCATCGTATCGTCGTCGATAAAATTTGTTCAGCGGGCGTACAGTTAACCAACTATGTAATTATTTTAGAAAAAAAAAAAAAATGGGACCCATCTGTAAGCACTTCCTTTCGATTAAAATAATTTTTATCAAAATCGGACCACCAGGGGCGGAGTTTCGCGGTAACACACATAAAAAAAATACAGTCGAATTGATAACCTCCTTCTTTTTGAAGTCGACTAAAAATCTCAGACTAATTTTGACTCAATTAAGGATGACGATACGAAGGCGATTGTCACAAAATTACGTACTAAGCCCACTGGTTAGTTTATTACATCTTTCTGAGTATCATTTTTAATTGGAAAATATTAAACGTTTTATTTACATGTTAATTACATATTTTTCTAATGAAAATTACTAAGCTACGATAAGCAATGTACTATTTTCTTCTAGATCTTATCAATACGAGATTGTTCCGGTTAATTTAGGTTATAAAACTATTGCTCTTTACCTATAGATGTAAAAAAATAAAAATATATTTTGTTTAAACTATCATTACAGCTATCTTCAACGGAAAAGATTTCGTCTAACAAATATATAGTCTCACGGCGAGTCCGTAAATAATTCTCGCGTGCAGTTTATTTCAATTAGTTGGCAAAATCGAATGGCGTTAAAAGAGGGTGCGGGGATTTATGTATTTTATGATCCCGTCATCGGCCACCGTGCGACGCAAAAACTGTCCGACTGTCCGTACGCTTGCGTTTATTCATGTTGATTTATGACAACTCACGCCGTTGCTGTAAAGAGGTTATATTGTTTGCTTTGATAATCTAGACCCGTCAAAGACCCGACCAGTGGCGCCACCTGTCTACATTTATTTATTAGATTTTGAAATAAATTATGACTAGACGGCGACGTTAATTAATAAATATTATTATAATAATTATGAAATTATTAACATTGTGAGTCAATAAAGGTTTAGACATAATTAATATGAATTACGGGAATTGAGCAATGAGCAATAAAGAGGTAAGGAGAGACACAGAGAGGGGAAGAAGAGAAGAGATAAGAAGAAGTTAATATTTAACAAAAGACAAACTCAGATCTGCCAGCTGTAAATTAAATCTTACTTTCACAAGTAATTTTAACAAATAGTGGTGGTAAATTGAACCATTATCATGTTAAGTTAAAAGCCTTATTTATATCAGTACTTAAGCAAAATTGAGTAAAACGATGTTATTCCTTGATGTCGTTGCTTTGCAAAAGACTGTTCAGAATAGTTTTCTATAGCACTGAGGGTATAAACCGAAAACTCGTGAGTTTATTAAGGAATTTTTAACTGGCACAAAATGTTTTCGTCAACGGAGACATTTTTAACAAGCAAATTACAGATCACAATCGGTTGTTGCTCCACGTTCCAATTAATGAGAAATAACACCGATTACAACTGCTATTATTCAATCTAACTTAATTCCATAGATTCAATATCATTCTGTTGGAATTTCAATTTTGGGAATATCAAATAATATCGAATAAGTGGACGTCAAATGCATGTTGTCCAAAAGACAATCCGAATTCTCATTTAGTTTAATAAAAAGAATTCACTTCCTACTACTAATGAAAAATATATTATCATTCAAGGCAAGGCAAAGGTATCACCAGCCGTTTCTTATTCGAAAAAGGTGGAAAGGTAAAGAACTTCACCGAGGTGGGGTATTAAGAAAGGAGAAATATCCTATTTTTGTACGTCCAGTCCAATGTCCTGTACATTGTCTAGATAAGGAAGCAGCTGTCCGAAGATTTGCAGCCTTTCAACTAATAGCAGAAAGTTGTTGTGATGATTGTATGGTCGTAATGCACAAACTTCTATTTATACTAAGCCACCGTGCATCTTGTTTTCAACGTTCCAGACGCTAGGTTTATTGGACGTGTACCAAAAATCGTAGTAACACTCGGACAGTAAATTTACGTTACTCAATTTTTTTTTCACCAAAGACTGGGATTTTTATTTTAATTTGTAATAAATTTCAACGATCGCCGGTTGTTGACAACGCAACTGGTATTGCACTTTATTCTGTCGTGTCGTTGTGGTAACAATTCATTAGAATAAAGAAAACAAGTTGATTATTTTAGTGAAAAATATACAGTGGTTCTATTACACTGAATTGTTTCATAAACTCAGGCATTTTTACTGCGTATTATCACCGCTATTTTGCATATGAAATATACAGCAAATAGTGCAGAAAACATTAAAACAATCAAGAAACAGACAGGAAATATGACCAAATTAAATTCTGTGTTAAACGTTTGTTATATTGTCGAAGTAGAAAAGACATAAAAAGAGAAAGAAGTGATATGGATCACACTAAGATTATATTGTGTTATTTCTACTATTCTTCAGTAAATTACAATTTTATCTGTTGTTAATTTAAAAAAAAAACTACCTCACGACTGTAAATAAAATCAAAAGCAAAAAAATGTTTAACATGATAAAATTAAAAAGAATGGCCGTTAATAAATCACGGCAGCCGCATGATATACGTTCGATTAAAAAAGTGAAAATTACGCGGGAAAAGAATAATTTATCAACAGAAAGTCCTCTAGACGTTCTACATACTAGACTGCAGAGGCGTTCGTCTGAAATTCTACGTGACGTGAGGTAATACGATGAAATCTTTACAGCGTGTAACACTTTCTTTTTATTCCTCCGTCGTCAACGGCCAATCGTCTGACGATAAATAAAGCTGCACAGACTATCCTAAGTCTCTCGATTGCATTAACTGTTTTAAATTTAGTCTGTAGGTAAAAATATGAACTAAACTTTTTTATCAACGATCTGTGGTGTTTTGGTTAAATGTTAAATTGACATAACCTAGTGATTACGGTGTTCTTTGCTCTGTAGATCACAAGTTGCGACTTATAAACCTGTAAAAATGTTCAGAAATAATACAAAATTTGTTTTCAACTCAGATTTTCGGTTTATTAAATATGAGCTATCTTTTACCTTTTCTTTTCAAGCATAAATATACTTATCTGTTTACAGTATTGAACTTAAAAGTATCACCTGGGGTGGTACATAGACATAATAATGACGTCATAAAGAGAGACCACCGCGGTAAGGGAAGCGTGCTTCGCGACTGATGATAAATTCAACGCTTTACGAGCTGTGCCACACTTGCCATTATCTGTCACCTTTGAATAATGTTTTAGTTTTCCTCTATATTATATTATCGCTGTAGCTATTGCTTGTAGCATTTTTTACTAAATTAATAGCCAGAACAAATATTCCCAAAAGTATTTTTCCCGTATACCTCTTTCAAAATGGTATACGGTATAAGCTAAGAGTTGAATAGCATACTTCATTTTCTTTTGGTGCCATCTCTTAACGAAGATTGGCGATCATCATAGCAATTTGAACTCTGGACACAGCAGCTCTAAATATAGAACGTGTACTTTTATGGTACCACTGGCGCAGATTTTTAAACCAAGATGTTCTTCCCCTTCGTGGACTTATTTTCCCTTATAGCATACAAGATGACATAATCAAGAAGGGAGACACCGCAATGACGACTCAAAGATTGATTTGGAAGCCTAGTTAAAACGTGTTTTCTCGAATCCAAATAGAGTAGAATCCCCGGAAAACCCCGATGAAACAAACCTGCTAACTGCGGAACTATTAATATGTAGATTTGTATGGGCATTTCAAACAATACAAGGGGATTTCTAAAAAGTTCATAGTCAACAGTTTTACCATCCCTAATGCTCTCGTGTGGCCAAATTAAAAAGGCAAAAGGAACATAGTTGGCAAATTGGCGCTCAGTCTCCGTCGCGTCGCTTGTCCATTTCCGATGGAGCGTTTTATGAGCGACGGCCGAGTTCATTGTTTAAGATTTTAATAATAAATCACCTATTGTTTCAAGCAAACTGAGCTCGACGAAAGAAACGCACACCCCAATAGCTTGTGTCAGCCACTATTAAACCTTGCTATGGCACCATAAGCTGTATTTCAGCGCAATAAGAGTTTAAATTGCTTAAACTTGGACACGAAGAACAGGACACGCTTGTTGAAACTAGGATTTAACAAATAATAAAAGTGTACAATTTGAAAGCGACCGGTGTTAAGAGTTGCAGTTTTAAATTCCTTTACAAAGAGTAATTATCGTAGTCGATAAAACTGGTAAAGCTTCGATAATTTTAGTTGAAGAATTTTTCCACTTTAAAATTGGACAAATCGCTATTAATGTCAAAGACTAAAAAAGGCATAGACCGATCTTTCTTTAAATTAAAAATGAATGCACAAGACAAGTACTTATAAATGTTCCCCTTTAATAAATATACAAGGTCTTTCAATTTGATAAAGTATATTTGTATTTATTGAAAATCAAAACCATAAGGTAGTTCTAGTGTATACAAACGTACAGACATGTCGTAAAGGATCCGTTATATTTGCAATAAACCGAGCCACCTGATCATTCAATTTGCTGTTAACATATTTAATGTTTATTTTATTTAAATTATACCTTCCTTCTACGCCTTAATATATTTTACTGTGGGAATACTATTGTGACCTATATCTTTTGTATTGAAACTTAAGTATACATAAATTGAAATTAATTTCTCTGAGTATGTTTTTACGATCAACACAACTAATAAATACACTTAGATTAATTTTCTATAGTTCTTACAAACAGATTAAAGAGACATTGACATGATTTTATGCGAAAAAACGATATTTTTAACTTCTTACCGAAACATTTTATAATTTAGCAAGAAATTGATATTTTTTTTGCAAATGAAACCATATATCAGTTATAATAATTACCGATTAATATAAGAAAATTTTCTAAATAACAGAATCTAAAACACACATAGAAAATAAAAGTTCTGTCGAATTGATAACCTCCTTCTTTTTGAAGTCGGCTAAAAATACAAACAAAAGAAAATATTTAAAGAATATTAACAAACTATTATTGATGAATCGTCTCCATGCATGTCATAAGGCTAATTTGTTAGTATAAGTTACTGCATAAGCCAAGTGTGGCAATACGTTTATTTATTGAAAGAAAATGTTTAAATTACACAGAGTCGGTTGTCATTCCAACAACACGGACGACGTTATTAATTTGTAATTATAAACATGGCATTGTAATCCAAACGGTTGACATCTCTATCGAATCGTAATATTGATTCTTCCTCAATGTTTACAAAAGTCATCAAAGAAACTCGATTATCGTATCGATTTATCGTCGATCATAAATTCATCGATTTAAGATGCTTCGTGGAATTCAATTCGATTTAGAACATCGATTGATTCTTGCTACTGTTTGATTGAATCCATTTTCTATTACGTTAAGTTTTTAAGAACGTAGTTTATTAGTGTATTATTTTATTGCATATTTTAAATATGTATAGTTAAATCAAAGCATACGAAACTGTCGTACATGTATACGTAGATAACCATGGAAGAGGAAATAGGTGTGCTAGGACCTCAGTAAATGGAAATCCGTAGTCTCTGTCTACCTATTATTATTATTATACTTAAGTGAATATGAAAAAATGAAAGAAGCATACTATTAGGGTAATGTGTTGTTTAGTTGGTTACGCTTATAGATTCATTATTATATAAAATACATGGAACCGCGGGAACGAAGTTAGTCTAGAGTAATATTAAAACAACAGTTCAAAGACATCCAAACAAGTTTACATTCGTGCGGCGAGCCGGCGAGCAAAGCGCGGTGCATTTCTCCCGCTCTCTCCGCTCTCCGCCGATAACGAATTAATGCAACCAAATTATGCAAATGTATTCGATATTCCAAAAACTGTCTAATGAATAGGAAACGATTCTAATAAACACAAAATCACGTTAACAAGCGTGTGACAAAGATGATTTTCTTTAAAATATTTGACTGGTATTTTATAATTAAAGTAGAATACAATATCAAATTAAAGATAATTATCAGAAATTATTGAATCACTCTGATTTGTAGCATTAATATCTAAATTAGTGCAGTTATATAATAAATAGCTGTCGCCCGTGACAATTAAAAACGAAACTTATTAGTAGCCTAATTGTTCTTCCAGACTATGCTCTACATCCATGCCAAATTTCAACCAGATCCGTTTAACCGTTCTGGAGCTACCTTCATACAAACATCCATCCATCCATCCAAACATTCGCATTTATAATGTTACTAGCTGTTGCCCGTGACTCTGTCCGCGCAGCATTAACAAAAACAGTACAACCGTGCACAATTTAACAAGATCCTTTCAGCCGTTCCGGAGATACCTTCAAACAAACATCAATCAATCCATCCATCCATGTAAACATTCGTATTTATAATATATAATATAATATTCTATAATATACCTATATACTGTTAGTAAGATTATAATTCAATAAACAAAAACAGTAAACATTAATCAAGGTGCGGGAGTAACAAAACGATATGGAAAAATTTACGACCGCCCAGAGAATAGCTACCTAACAACATTTTTATAAAGAGCCTCCATTAATTTATAAGTTCACGTAATGACCGAGTGGCTCGACTGGTTGTCGGTGGGGCGATACAGTCGTGGAAACCAATGGCAAAATGCTATACAATGTCATTTTGCCGCCATCTTGGCCATTGGTTGACAGATGGCGCGAACGCAACGCGCGCTCGAATCGGATCTTAAAAGGAAACAGTAAAAACCCGTAAAAAGTGTCACGCGGGCGGGTCTAGTTTTTTTTATAACGAACAGAAAAGTATTAATGTTCACCACAAATTTTCTTTCAAGTAAATTATAAATATAACAACTGAATAAGTGATATTATTTATAATTTACAATATGAAAAGAAAGTCCACGTATTAACCAGAAACCTGAGTGTGGAATAAAACATTCTGCCAAAGAGGTGGCATACTGGCCACAAAGACCTTTGTCATTTTGTGTTAGAAAAAGATAGACGAAAAATATAAAAACGCGCGGGAAGTGTTAACAAATAGATGTAGTAGATTTTAGAGTTTAAATGAAATGTTAAATATGTATATACTTTTAGTATAAGGGATTTTAACAACAGAATAAACGCATTTTTACACTATTCGTTTTGTTATTGTTTTCATAATATTGCGATAATCCTTACCCTCACAATTCGATAGCAGTTGCTATTATAAATCAGTGTAACCCGCAAAGGAGGCTTAATGCAAAGCACGTTCGCATATGCTAATACGTCGATAACCGTTTCGAGTTTAGACTAACACGTAATTGCTACACCTAAAAGTCATTATAACCAATAAAATGGCATAATTTATTCGAGATTAATGCAAATTTTATTTAGAGTTATTAATTGAAAATTGCTTTAATGTCTTCAGTAACGTATGCATTACAAGTTAACATTTGATAGATGCATCCTTATATGTTATATTAACTTCTTACATCATAAATATATCAAACTAGTTGTCGCCCGCGACCCTGTTGAAATAAAAAATAAACTTAATAAGGCCTATGTGTTCTTCCAGACTATGTTCTACATCTATACCAAATTTCATCAAGATTAGTGATGCAACGGATGTCTGTTTCCGTTTCCGCAAGTGCGGAAGTTCCGCACGCTTTTCAACATCCGTTTCTGCTTCTGTTTCCGCAACTTTTATAACGGAGATAAAACGGAACTTTACGACGGCTGAGATCCAAATGCGCAGCGCGAGGCGCGCAGTCCGTGCGCGGCCTTTCAACACTTGTCGCATTTGTTTGTTTACGTACTTTTTAATCGTACGTAATATTTTCTGCTGCTGTTTGAAACAATCAGTTACTCTTGCTGGAGTAAACTGTCTAGTTGTTGTCCATATAAAATTCGACAACTGGCAAAATGTGACTATTTCATACTTACGAGTTATTAAATGTACTTTTGAATAAGTGATAACCATGTAATATGTCATCATCATTATTATCATCAGGTCACTATACATCCCCACTGAGGGGCTCGGAGCCTACCCCAAATTAGGGGTGACTAGGCCATAGTCAACCACACTGGCCCAGAGCGGGTTGACTTCACACATATCATTGAATTTTTTCTCAGATATGTGCAGGCAGCATCACTATGTTTTCCTTCACCGTAAGAACGTCGGATAAATGTACATATGTAAATCGAAAAACACATTGGTACATGGCGGGATTCGAACCCAGGCCCTGCAGATTGCAAGTCAAGTGCCACGAGCCACCGACGCCTAATAATTATATCTTTTTCTAATCTAGATTTGGTGTATTTGATACTTAACACATTCACTGTTTACAAAATAAAAAAAGGTAACAGCTGGGAGCCAAAACTTTTTATGGTGAATTTTTATTTAGTATCTGGGAATGTTTGAACATATGTATAATTATTTCAATAAAAAAAACACATTTTTTGCAATTGGTTTAGTTCACTAATATGTAGATATTTGTTCCACGATCCCATTTCTGTGTACTAATATGTTACAAGATTTTGACAAAGTCAAGTTTTTCATCAAATTCCAGAATATTGAGTAAAACATGTAAGGATACTAATCAAAACAAGCTTTTATCTTCTTGGTTCAAGATCTTGTAACATTTCATACACATCCACACATACACACACGTATACACACACATACACACACATACAGGACATACATATATTTAAAAAATATACATACATAACATAAAGTTCAGACTTAGCTTCATGTGATACAAGATATTTGTATGTTTGCCTCCGTACGAACGTGGTACTAATCACTATAACACTGTAAGAATGAAACTAATACTCTTTTTCGTTAGTTGACTATATTGCCAGAGTGGCCACCCACACAAAGCAACATGGACTCGCTTCAAACGCCGGCGGCTTACCGGCTACTACAAAGTGAACGGGCCCCTCGCTCGGATCCGAGGGGGAGGCGCTGCTACTAATAGCTCTGCCCACTCGGATCCGAGTGGTCAGCAGTGAATGTATTAATAAAGAAATATATTTGTAAAATGGTTTTAATATTTAAAAGCCTCCGTTTGTCAACACGTATTTTAACTTATTGCAGCACAGTAAAAATACATACATTGAAGGCCAGACACCGATATCCAATGCCTTAATAAATTAAAATATACAAACTGTTTTTACCAAAAAAAAAATGTAAATATGTTTTTTTTTCATATTATTTACACTTCTGTTTCCGCATCCGTTTCCGTTTCCGTTTCTGCCAAAATTTATTTTTGACATCTGTTTCCGTTTCTGGTTCCGCTAAGACACTTCCGTTGCATCACTAATCAAGATCCGTTGAACCGTTCAGGAGATTCCTTCAAACTAACATCCATCCATCTATCTTCGCTTTTATAATATTAGTAAGATTATTAACACAATTTTGTTTGTTTTTTATACCTAAAAAACTATGGAATTAACCTATAAATTACCTAAAAAGGTTCATTGTTTCATTATTGAATGAAAAGATGATCTGTAGTGTACTAAGTGAGATCTGTAATCAAGTTAGAATAGTCTAAGTAATGGTTAAGTTACCGTCGCGTATTGCACCGTGCAATAAATAACTAATACTGCGCACTTTATCGCTAAACGTACAAAATTGCGAGATTTTATCTTTATAGCCTAGCTTAATAGCTTCGAGGTTGGCCTTAACGGGTTCTTAACGAAATTCAGTAGCCTCCCTCTCTCGCTAAGTGATCTAACTTAATGTAAACTTAACCCAAATGTATTCACTATCATTGCTTATTGCTTGTACATTGCTATATATGGAGAGCAATGCTTTATAAAGAGTTACAATTCTATTTCTAATCGATACAAATTTAGATTTACTTATTGCAAAAATATAGAATATCAAACTGTTTATTTACAAAGGAATCAGAACATCGAATGATAATAAAAAACAATCACTGATACATTGAGCTGTTGTTTTTTTTATAGGAGAAGGGGGCAAACGAGCAACGGACCGAAATATGTTGTTGTAGTTCTAATAAGACAGCCATAATGATTTCAATTAATGTTTATAACCAGTGTAATACAAAGCAATACAAGTGAATTTGGCGGAAAAGGGGACATATTCTCTTTCTTTGCGTCCCCTTCTCTGTTGATTAAAGGCAGGCAAAGTATCTGCATTTGCGGATGTCTATGGGCAACAGTTGTTACGCTATTTCGGAGACTGCAGATCGCCGTTTGCTCGTTTGTAATTTATGACAATTTTACTAATAAGTTTACAGACTAAAAAGCAGAACGCATTCGACACCATTAAAAATAATATCTCAATTCGTAAGATATATGCTTTTATCAAATGCAATAAATTCAAAAATATATATGTACTTATGTCTTAGAGGGCTATAAATTACATATTGATTACATACATGGTGTTATATTTTGAACTATAGTGGAGTTAAAATTTGGTGTTATATAGCAAAATGTGTTTAGTTGAGCAGATTCTGCAAGATTTAAAAGGTAGAGCTCGCATCAGCGTTGGCTCGAATTGCATGCTCGATCAATACGACGACCACACAGAAAACAGGCATGAAGTGTTTCGTCTCATGGGTGTGTGTCTCGGACTCCCATTCTAGTCCTCTCCTCGCCCCAGCATGTTTCTATAAAGAAAGAATGGAAAAGGGAAATGATTGACAAGTATTTATTTTAACATTTGTAATAAATAGATCTATTAATTGATTCAAGTTCACATCTCAAACTATGTCGTGAGTTTTAAATCTTTAGTTAACATCGACCAGTTTAATTCGATTAACACGTCATCGGAATGTTACAAATCGATTTTCCAAATATTCAAAATAAATTAGTTGACAAATAAAAATGTTTCAGCACCCATGCCGTCGCTATTCGAAGTAGGTATATACCGATCAATCTAAATATAAAAATTATAAAATCGCAGAGCATCGAAACAATTTTAATGTTGTGATTAAAATCGATATTTATATAAAACTGTCGTAACACCGATTTCGGTTTGGCCGAATCGTTATTTTGACAGCTGTCACATTGTTCAAAGTCTTTTATGCAAATTTCCCGTCACATTAAGAAGTTAAGAACGAGCTGTATTTTATACTTTTATATTTTAACTCCATTGTGTACGATATCTTCTCACGTTGTTCTCAGAATGTTATATTTAAATTTAATCTTTTAAAAATTCTAAACGGAGCTACTGTTATTAAATAGCGAAGTGAAGAATGTTAACTATTTTCCTCAATAGATTGTATCAGCTTTAAGGTTAAGAAATCTTACATATCTCGTATTAATAAACTAAGAAGAGTAATAAAATGTGACATTGGATAGGAAGTGGAAACGTTCTCTTTCTAAGGGTCTCCTCCTCCGTCGATTAAAGTTAGGCAACGCATGTGCATTAGCGGATGTCTATGGGATGCGCCATTTCGCCAATTGGCGAATTCTGGTGGCCGCTTGCTCGCTTGCCACCTTATAATATTTAAAAAAACTTCCGTCAATACTTCTATATTGGGCTTTCCCTAAGTTGTTATTATTGGTATAATCGGATGGATGATTTGGGAACATACAGAACAAATCTACAAATATTTTTTTTCATAAACATTATGATTTCGTAGAAATACAAAGTGATATATGGCGATATGTTTGTGACGTAATATTAAAGAACGCATTACGAAACGTGAGAAATGTTAAACAAGGAATTATGCTGACATTCCAGTCAAAATTGTTGGCCACTAACAAAATTTAATAAACCGTTTGCTAGTCGACGATTATTCGTTATAAAAATACCGAAAGCGCGCGACGGAGGACGGAACTATTTTTAAGAAATACAATAAAGTATTTCCTAGAAATCGTCTTAATTCTTCGGTGCTGTATCGACGGTGTGATTGAGTTTATTTGCAGAATACAGCGTGTGATATTTTTTGTGGGGACCGAGTCGTCTGCGGCGCGGCTTGGCGTCTTGCCAGCCACATATCTATGACACTATCGAAGTTTGTCTGTGTCCGTCGTCTATCACCATTTACTATCACTAACTCCATATAAAGGTAAACGTTTGGACCAATTTTTTGATTGTTACCACTATTATTGAACCAAATCCCTTATAAAATCAGAACATTTTTTGCTAATATCAAAAGCACTTTAATCCAAAATGGCGTTTGCGAAAATAAAACTTATAAAAGATAACTAATGCATTACCATTGATTATTACGTCACTGATACAAAGTTGACATATCAGGGAATCAGACGCGCGCTTGCAAACGCGCGCTTTCCGACACAAGTATTGTAGCCCGTATTCGGCGCAGGCGCGTCAATTATCTCGCGATAATGTCTGACGACGAGCTTTAAGTCGTTTTTAGGGTTGGCAGATGGTACAAAATTATAATTACTATTATTCCTTTACAGTTGAAATATGTATGCATTCTTACTTATAGGTAGTATGTAATATACGATACGTCAATTTCTTCCGAATTTGTAAAAAAAATGAAAACACCCTGATGGAACGAAGTTCCTTTCGGTTATTAGTGAAGGAATTGTAATAATTTTTTTTTTTTAGTCGCGACACCACACTGTTCAATGCGAAATAGAAATGAAAATATCTGCCTTGCTTTCCTTAAGAGAGAGAGAGACAAACAGAGAAACATGCGACGCCGCACAGCTTATAATAGCTTACTATAGCAAAAAGTGTCGTGACAACTTTTCGTAAGAATTTTTTCCGTCTAGCCCCCTTTCACAACGCGCGATAAGGAACTTCGTTCCAAAAGATATGTAAGAAAATGAGTGTCTATAATATTTTCTATTGAGATTGTTTTAGGCAACTTATACTTGCGCCCCACATTATGGCCATGAGGGAACAAGGAGGTTTAGTGGGTATGCTCCCATTCGGGGAGAGAATCTCACATAACTCTCGTGTCTTCCCCGAGGCACGGAGTATGCATTAAGCATTCCTCCTTGGAAAAAAAAAAAGGCAACTTATACTTTTGTCTTTGGTCGTTCGATTCTAACCCTTTGCGTGCTGTCAAGCGATCATGATTGCAACGACTGTAGCTAACCATCAAATTATTTTTACCGAACTATTCTCGTCTCGTATTAACTGTACGATTGATGGCCGACTGTCGTTTGTTTTGACAGTCGAGTAACATTGTCACGAGAGCTTGTAAAGAGATCGAATAAAATAGCTACTGAAATATTGTTCCCTTTGATGGTAAGTAGGTTTTGTGGGACTTTTATTAACAATATTTTATTATAGCTTAAGCGAAGCTTATTTTAAATACATTATATATAAAATACGAAGAAGTTCCATTAAGATATGGATATTTTATATCAGAAGGTAAACGAGCTGTTGATCGCTTATTATTTGATCCGACGCACATGGACTTCCGCAACACCAGAGGTATCTCAGATGCATTGCTGGCATTTAAGAAAAGAAGGTAATTGAGATTAAAAATATATTAATTTATTCTAATAGATTATTAATGTACTTCATAAGTCTTAATTTGTCAATATGCCAAGTATAATTTGATGATTGGTTGTAATCGTTAGCTCTGTTATAGTTTTGCCAACTCTAACTCTTTGGTGAGCGTACAATGAGGTCATTTATACATCATCGGTATATCAATAATCAATTTTACAATTAGAACACATACAGGAATAGCTGTGTTAAATTGATTCATCATGGCATTACCGATTTGTAATTGGTGACAAAAATGTTTAGCCACAAAGACTATGGATTTCTTTGTAGCGGTATTGCGATACTTGGCCTGTTTTATTCTTACATTGTATATTGTGTTTTTTTCTTTAAAACAAGGTATCCAATTTAAAAATATATATATTTGTGATTGAATTCAGAATTAGTATAAATTAAAGTCATTATACTAATACTATAAATGCCACTGTTTAGATTTATGGATGGATAGATGGAAGTTTGTTAGAAGGTATCTCCGGAACGGCTCAACGGATCTTAATGAACAATTGGCACAGATTTAGAACATAGTCTAGAAGAACACGTAGACTACTTATTCAGTTTCTTTTTAATTCCACTCGGACAGAGTCGCGGGCGAAAGCTATTATACTGAAGAAATTGTTGGATAAAGTTTTATACATTGCATAACAAATATAATTTGTCACACAGAATCAATATGGCCAGTAGAAGCTGACAGATTTATTTGCCTGTGGTCTGTGATTGTCATAAGACCATGGGAAATGTCCGATCATTTGTCAGTCTTCTGTAAAATGTCACCTCATCAAAAATTCGGGGAGACTGACTCGTAAACTATCATAAACAGATGTTAAATAACAACATACATCTTTATGTAATAGAAGTTTTATTTATTTTAGATCGGTTTGGATGCACAAAGATAAGTGTTAGTTTTGTTATTAATTAATACTAGCTGTCGCCCGCGAATGCATCCGCGAGGAATTTAAAGAAAAACAACCTTATAAGTAGCCTATGTGTTCATCCAGAATATGTTCTACATCCATGCAAAATTTCATCGAGAACCGTTGAGCTGTACTTCTTACAAACATACATCCATCCACCTAAATGTATTTTTAATATTAGTAAGATTATAAAAGTGCAAAAAATTGGCAACCCTGTTTCTGACAAATGCGGTTCGAGTTCGTGATTATATACATCCTTCCACGAGCACATCATGAATATTGTATGAGTGTCCGTCTTGTTAAACACACGAGCAACTGTTGGTTTATCCTCAATGGAAATGATAGAGCGCGGGTTCGAAGCCACCGGCCATAATTTGATCATACTACGAAGCTTCGGATGTTTATTTTTGTCTTTAAGACACGTTTTCTTCTTGTATTTGTTGGTTTGATCGACGTTGATATAACTTGTGGAAACAGAGTTGCTAAATGTGTATTTAAATTAATTCTCATCTATAAATTCTTACTAATAAGTAACAACCCTATTTATTATTTATTTGGTTTACAGATATTATTAATAACTTAATTCCAAATAATCGTAAATCGTAAGATTTAGGCCTTTCAATTGACGATACGAAATTCAGCGAAATTCCCGTCAAAAACTTTCCTGCTTGAAAATCTGTCAAGATCGTCGCGAAAAAATCGCCATGATTTTCAAGACAGAGGAACAATCAGCTGACAAGTAATCACTATCACTATGCCTGTACTAATAGAGTAGGCGACTCGCTTCGACGATTCAACGTTGTGTGTACGCAGCCCGCGCAACGCGATACTCGAGACGCACGGATACAACATTAGCTTCGAAGATTTTCTTTAACTTGTGTACAAAGGGCTTTATGGATAAATAAAAAAAATGAATGATAAGAAAATCGGGATTTGTTGTTTTCAAACAAGTATCTTATGGATAGGTCTGTCAGTTTGTTCATGAATGTTATCGAATAGTTGATCATTACATCTTATATATAAAATTCTAGTGTCACAATCTTAGTTACCATACTCCTCCCAAACGGCTTCACCGATTTCTATGAAATTATATATGCATATTTAGTGGGTCTGAGAATCGGCTTCTATCTATTTTTCATACCCCATTATTCTTTTAAATGCGCGCGAACGGTTTCTCGGGTGACAGCTAGTTATATATCTAAAATTTCTTTCCATAGCACGTAAGTACTAAAAAATATCGTGCATAAAATATCATCAACTATAAAGTTATAATTCAAAATCATGTTTTCCAGCGCTATGTGATATTTAGGTAAAATGTCGTCTGATCTAGGCATTAATATAACGAGTTAATTAAGCAGCTTTATAAACGTGTTTCCAACTAGTCGAGGTGCGAGCCGACAAATAATACGTATTAAATATAATCACATTGGATAGGATGCATTCACAAGATCTTATCAACTTCACGAGATAACTCCCGCTGAAGTTTAAGTAATTAAAAACACTACAGCTTCAATTATCTGCTTTACGATTGACTTTGCCCCAAAACTCCATGGAATTGAGTCAACCCACTCATCAGAATTGATCAACTGTTTAGGCTACAGGTCACAAAGGAATTGACATACGAACCTACAAACTTAAAAATTTACTTTTAAAATAATTGCGACAGAGATTCCCTAATTGAAGTCACAAATTAGACAACTTTTAAAAGTGCCAATCTTTTTAAAAAAAAAAACCAAAACAATAAAAGTTTTATAAAACGGTCGGTTTGCTTTCAAGAACAATGTATGATTATTTCATAACACCAATGGGTTAGTAGAAAAAAACGAAGACATATCAAAATGTTATGACTGGTCACGTATTGGCATAATGTCTGTCCACATGAAATACCGCACGCAGCGTCGCGTCGCTTGTCTTGGCATCGCCTCAACTGTATGCCATGCCGCCACTGACCACTTAATCTCGATAATACGCTACTAGTGAAAACTAAGGCAATTTCACACAAACGTTATTCACTTGTTGTGTGGCGACAGTCTTATACTTAAGAGATCTTTGTCCTCGTAATGATGGAGACCATTAAATGTTCAACATCTAAGTCAGCTTTTCGTATAAATTTTTTAATAATAAATAATTTAACAAATTTTTGTTCCGCTATATTATTTTATCGTCTTATAGAACTTTAATACGAAAATATCATAAGTATCAAATTTTATTATACTTAAGAACTAAAAATATTTTACTTCACTAAAATACACATAGTGCATCCCAGCCCTAATATCACGCAACATTAAAAATAACACTTCTCGGCACATTAGTCGCGATGTGAATTTCTCCACAGAAAAACTGACAAATAGATACGCTAGTAATTACCACCCAGCGTTGCTTAGAACTGTAAATATGCGGCGACAGAGACACTCGTAATGTCTAGAAAAACACAAATCTGACAAATTAATTGAGTGAAAAAACTAGTATTAGAATTTATTTACATATTACATATGGCATATTTTTATTAATGTTTAAACAATGGCACGATTTTCGCGGAATTTCGAGCTCGAATGTCGAGATGTCTGTCCTCGGCGTTATTTCCAAACCAATACGACTTTTTGTCAAAGACTGGCAACGCATCTGCAGTTCCTCTACTAATGCAATTGTCCATAGATGTCAAAGATCACCCCGGTGTACCTACCGTTCGTTTGCCTTCTTCTCGAGTATAAAAAAAAAAAACAAAGTGTACAATATCCAAATTAGCAAAGTCCTAGGTCTTACGCCCTAAGAAGACATAGTTACTGGGTGAGCTGTCATCACAAGATTGGCAGAACTCCACAGCATTAGATGCGTCCGTGATTTATATTGACGTGGCGTTCGACGTTTTGTGAACTGACTGAGTCAGTGCGGTACTTTGATCACATATAACAACTGAGCACATTCAAGGGCAAGTTAAAGATAGATAAGGGCATTACACTTCAATTGACTAATGTAAACATGTCATTCAGTAATCTATTTTTAATTTTTCCAAGTCGTAAGAAATAGGATTCTTACCACGATTAAGCTTTTTGAAGCACCTGATATTTTTTTAATTTATCATGTTGAATAATCATATAAATTAAAGCATTTTTAACCCCATTTTATGAAAGTCATTTTCAAAATCCTTTAAAAATATTATTTCAGACATTCCCAACGATTACAAAGTCAATGCCCTTTAAAAAAACAATTTGTATGTTACAAAGTTATAAAACACTTAATTGCAAACAAAATGGAACTCTAATGTTAGAGCATTAAATTCATATTTTGTGTAAATATATGTTTGCAGACTAGGCTCCCACAGCGTCAGTTCATCTCTAGGGATTAAGACGGTGTTTTACTGTGAATAAATGGTCTCCTTATGTGACATCGGAGACACGTACTCGTGTAACATGTATTTTAGTCGGTTGAAGCTAAGACAAAGTAGTTATGTTTGACGATAAATTGATAATAAATGAAATCTCTAAGCATGATTTTGAACTTAAAACGTTCATAGAAAATTAAGTTTTTGACAAGATTGTCAAAGTAAGTAATTTGTTGAACAGACTTGGAGTGTTAAAAACTAGATGAACGAATATGTTAGTAGGTAAATATCTCAGTAAAACTATATAACAAACTGTTATCTATATATATAAAAGAAAGTCGTGTTAGTTACACTATTTATAACTCAAGATCGGTCGAACTGATTTAGCTGAAAATTGATGGGGAGGTAGCTTAGAACTAGGAGACGGACATAGGAACTTTTTTATCTTGTGTGCATTTTTTTTATTCCGCTCGGACGGAGTCGCGGGTAAAAGCTAGTATAAAATAAAGAAGTACATAATCAAAATATTTAAATAGTTATGTCAACAATCAACACAATTTATGTACCCTTAATGATAAAAGACAAGAATAGCTTGTAAATATATGAATTAACAAAGTCATTGTTTCCTAAACGAGTCGATGAATCGAATATATTATCGATTAATCGCAGCGTTCAAATACGGGAATCGATAATCGATTCATTCGTTTTTCATTCCGATGTCAATTCCACGTTTCATTCTATAAATGAACTGCTAAAATTTATTTTCTAAATTAACATAATATGTCAATTATATCCATATTATGATTTAGTTCTAAAAGGTTTTTAAATGAGGTTAATTTATTTATGAAAAGATAGTTGTAGCTTTTGGCAACTTTACTTAGCATTGAAAGGTTATATATCCTATACACTGAAACATAAAATTATTAATTTATTTCTTGTTTTCAGTAAGTTCAATGAATACACTGAAAATTTTTCACAGACAACAGCCATAAAAAATGTTTTTAACAGAAGAAACGATATATTAAATAGGAATACTGAGTTTCATAGTAGACGCTTTAAAACAATAGTAAATCGATGTTATTTCGAGATATGGTCTAGAATTTAAATTACCATTTAAAATTCTACAAACGTAAAACACTACGTAAAGTACAGCAGTACTAGAAAGACGAGAAAGCTGTTAAAAACTTCCTACCTACATACATCGGTTCCTTCATTCACTGACGCATACAAAAATAAACAGTACGAAGTAAAACGAGTACAGTCGCGACCAAATAAACGGGCGAGTTTAAATAATAACAAATAAAATTCATCTTCTTAAAATTCGTCTAGTTCAGGAAACTTTCTTTCGTATTTAAGATAAATTATATATCTAATTTTGTCCTCTACCTAAAATAAAACCTAAGTAAAATCTGCTATCTATCCAATAGGTTTATTATTAACTTATTGATAACTAAAGTATAAGAAATTAAGAAACAGTATACCTAAGTATTATGTATACTTAACCTTCATAAAGGTATTATATGTTATTTTATATTTATTTTTCAGTGAGCGAAGGACCGCGTCCGCAAAATACCTGTCCTACTCACCCTAATGAAGGGCCTCCGATGAGCTCGAAACTAGTCGACACCGAACAAATAAGTGAGTGTTTAGACGTTTATATATTAGTTTGTAATAATCTCACGAAACTTTTTATTATTATTTGATATTTGAAGAACAATTGAAATTCGTTATTTCCATTACAAAATGCTAACATGGGACAATCCAACGATAAAATAAGAGTTGAGAGACACGTTAGTACATTATAGTACATTCATAAAAACCAATAAACTTAAACAATTTAGTATTCGAGTTTGGCAAGATAAATAGTTGAAACAAATCTAATAACAATAGACATTGCATAGGAATTATAATTAGCTTTCAGCTATCAACCGCTATATAACAAAAGGTATACGCCAATTTGACTCTTGTTCCAAAGCAAAGACGGACATCATCTATTTTCAGACTCCGTTACATTCCATCCATGCCAGTTAAACGATTACATGGCATGTTGATTTTGTTCTAATAAAAAAGCCACTATTCAAAACAAATTGTGAGCAAGAATATTTATAACGTATAGTAGTTATAACTTTGTTATTTATACGTTTACGTTATTTATTTTACTTGTTATTTATTAAAACATTATTTTCAACTTGATATTGATACGAAATCTAAACATCCAAGTTCGATTTCCGCCATGCACCAATGTGTTTTTCGAATTTAATTTCGAATAATCAAATTTTATTTGTACCGACGTTCTTATAGTGAAGGAAAACATCGTGATGCAATCTGCACAAATCGTTGAATAAATTCCAAGATGTGTATGTAGTCAACCCTTAATGGGTTACCTTGGTTGACTAAGGTTAAGTCACCAATATCTTGGGTAGGCTCCTAACCCCTAGATGGGCAAACATTACACATATATGAGCTGACGGAAATAAGTACAAAATCTTTACCATTAGTTTCCACTGCTGATAAACTTATAACAACAATAGTCAACTCTACTTCAATTATCTCGTTATACTAAAAAAAAAAGTTATAATAATGTATGTCGTTTCGTAAACTGGTGCTTTATGTATTCAAATAAAAAATATTTTACTTATATTGAAATACAAATAAAATAGATTTTAGATAAAATAAAATTCTAACTGTGTCAGTTTTATTGTCCCCAAGTGTACATGTAACGAAAGTCTAAATGATATTTGCTAAGCAAAGCTTTTAATGATTGTCCACAGTAGCTTGTTACGCCTTAAGACCTGTTAGGGACTGTTACAAAATGTTACTAGAAATTTAAATACGTTATTTTTTTATAAAAATAATACTAAAATATAGTTCTTTTTAAGGTGAAAATCTCTTAAAAATAACCTTGAATTAAACGTAATTATTTTAATTTCTGTGACAACTTTCCTTGATCTGTTAATTATATACCTCTTGTGTTATAACTTTAAATACAGGGCGGTATCGTTCGAAAGCGCTAACTTAACTGCTTAATAAGTTTAAGTTAAAATAATTATATATGACAACACAACACATTCGGGTCAAAGTTATCTCGTTTTGGATTCGCCTTGTACATAAATAAGTATATTTATTTCAACAAGTTCAGATATATACAAATAGTAAGGAAAATATAACCATGATCTTACTACTCCAACATAATCTAAGACAAAAGATGTACAATCTCTGATGAAGTTGGTTGAAGTTTTCTGACTAAATCATCTATCAAATACCTTACTCTAACAGTCATGAGTCAACTGAAAATATGACAGATTCTTTAAAAGTTCTATTTTTTTTAAATTTAACCCGTTAATTACATGAAAACAAAATCTCTATAATAACCATCAAACAGCGACTGTCACTGACTGTACCATGCGTTTGTTTATAGATTATATTTATAGCGAGTTATCGATATATAAAAATTTGGACAAACACAGACACGCATAAAAAAATAATAAAAGCAAAACCTTGTCAGACAAACATAGCGATAAAATACTTGGGCACCAGTCATGTTCAATGCAAGCGCTTTTGATCTATTTATCTATTTCAGATTGAACACGCCGGACTAGGAAGAATCAACACCGATGACATGCCGTGACGTAGCGTGACGTCACGTCGCGTGAACTGTATTACGTAATAATTATATTAATGAGATGATGAGGGAAATGACCTAGTTTGTAACTGGCGATTTAATAAACACTAACCACTATGCCAATATAGCGTCGGTGGCTCAGGGGTTAGGCACTTGACTTGTAATCTGCGGGCCCTGGGTTCGAATCCCGCCATGTATCAATGTTTTTCGATTTATACATGTACATTTATTCGACGTTCTTACGGTGAAGGTAAACATCGTTATGCAACCTGCATATGTGCAAATATACGTCACCAACCAACCAACCCGCGCTGGGCCAGCGAGGTTGACTATGGCCTAGTCACGCCTATCTTAAGGTCGACTCCGAGCCCCCTCAGGAGGTACCTATAGTGGGCTGTGCCGAACGACTGTGCTAAAAAAATAGTGACGTTTTACAGGAAAATAAGAAATAAAGAAAGATACAATCAAAAGATATAAATTACGTGAAACACTGGCATTTTTTAGGAGGAGACATTAGAAGAATAGTTACTTTTGGAATAAAATTTTTCTTTTTCCTGATTCACACGTTTATAGTTTTAATATCTCCAAAAGCTTTCATATACAAAAACTTTATCCATACAACATTATAACCTCCTTTCTACTATACGAAAATTACACTTACATAAAATAAAATAAAATAAAATGTAAAGTAAAAGCTATAAAAGTTAACATTTCATAACGTTTAAAATAATTACAGTTATTATTTTTTTAACAAACAGCCGGTCATAATTTGCGAAGTTACTGCACGAAGTCGGTACTTGCCCGCTTGTCATTTGGTTGGCAAACGTGTCCATTTTCACTGCTTGAACACAATATGTACAAAACATTGTATACTATTGTCATCTCTTTTATTCTTTTTGAAAACATAGAGATAACGATATTTTCTTGTACAGTTTTTAAGGCAGTGGACACTAACGATTGAAAGAACATGAGTAAAACGAAACGCTCAAATGAATGAAGCGAAACAAATGAAAGGCTATAAAGAGCCGCGCTTTTCGGATAGTTGGTCAAAATACAAAAAAATCGGTTATTATAAATACAGAAGCGCGTCAGATTGAGACAGGGTGAGTTAATTATAATCGGAAAGTGTACATGTGAAATTTTAGCCCGCTCGACAAAGTCCAGGTGGAGTTTTTATCCTTGCAAATTCATGACTCTGGTATTTCTATATGTACCATGCAAATGGACAGATAAATAAACTTTTTAAATCAGACTTTTCTTCATGTAATTATCATTACTGCCACGCTCTAGCAATTCCAAAAATCCCCGCTTCGCCTCCCTGACATATATGGAAGCCTTCTTTTTATGGAAGTAAACTTAAATTTCAGTTTTATGATATATATTTTACTGAACTATATAACAATTAATTAAATTTAAAAGAATGAGATAAAATTAATTATAATGATTTAGTAAAATACTAGTCGTATAACTGAAGATATAAAAAGTTATGACCTAAACACAGCGCTGTCTACCGTAAACTTTACTTACTAACTTAGCCTCAGAAAGTCCCATAACTTGGAGGTAACAAATGAAAGTTTTCTATATATAAGCTATGCTTTATTCAATTAACTCAAAATGATTTATATTTATGACTTTTTCAAACTATTATCTGTTACATTGTAAGTGAAGAAAATTTAATTTAACCTTAAATAGAACCTATATTTTTCCAGCTACTTAAAATTATCTCTTTAAACGTACTTATAGTATTATAATTTTTTATTACCTAACGATATTTACAATGTAGAATTTAAGTAAATATGCATTGTTACATAATTATTAACAGAAGTATCGAATTTTATGAATTGATTCTACCAGAACTTTAAGTTTGAATACTCATATACTATGTCAGTTTAAATGGTAACACAAAGTAATTCATGAACTATATGCCATTTATATGTTTACAGATATATATATATATGTCGCAATCAGAAGAAGAAATCAACTTTAATAAATCGAAATTAGAACACGAGCTGTGTTCGAAGAGACTTCTTGTACGATGCGCGTCTGACATTAGTCATTCTGGAAATATGGTTCGTAGCTAAAGCATTGTTCGTTGTACATGAGCCTGTGAATCAATTATAACGAGTTGAGAAGTGATAAGCAGTGTATTCCTTGAATCCGATATTACCCATAGCCGCCCACAAGTGATCTCAATCAATAATAATTCTGATAGCGAGCCACCCCGGCCGTTATCAGAAGTGGGATCCATATCGGTTCAAGTCGTAATTGAGAAAATGGAGATGAGCGCAATTTTTTTCAGTTGGTATTTGTAAAATTCTCCGTGAAATATGACATTGAGAAAAGAAAAGAAATAACATGACGTTTCCGTCCGTCATTAAGGAAAATTATTCCGACTACGCAATTAATTTGGTAGAACGTAAATAAGAAACGTTGATGTGGAAGATTATGATAAATTTATTTGATTTTGTGTACGATCTAGAGGTTTCAGCAACTAAATACGCAAACGAAGTATGCGTGAGTCGCTACGTAGCAGTACGAGGTATACGCATATCGATACAAGTGAGCCGCTAACATAATTTGGGAATCCTATGGCACACAATAATTTGAAGAAAACTATTTCGAAGATAAATTACGAGGAAAGAAAGAAAAATCCAACGCGCATGCGTGGATCCATGACATTATGCTTCGAGAAACCAAATGTCAAAAGAAAATAATTGAAAAAAATATGAAGTTGATATTGCAGAATGATTACGTAAAAATGTATTGCTACATGAATAATAACAAGCTACCTCAGACATTGGTTCAGCATGGGCTTTGAATCATTATTTGGAGCAGCGGTGCCCGATATCCAAAATAACACCTCAAACCAATCCTTGAGTACAAGTCTCAAAATAATTCAATGCGGGTTAATACGGAAGTCCAAAATGATCATCAACAATTAAGAAACGATATTCTAGAACAGAATGAAACGAATTGAAATTGGAAAGAAGGCTTGAAGAGCAAGGTAGACGCAAGGGGTCTAGAGGTCTTCCAAAAGCAGTTGGGTCGTGCAACCTATTGAATGCTTTGAATACATTCTGCGTGAATGTGTGTTCTTTCATATCAACAGTAGTTGGTTTCAACTTAATCATCCGGTGAGCTCGTTTCTGTACTATTTTATGTGTTTTAGCTGGTATGCTATTGGGCACTAGTCGTGACGTATTCTAGTAAAATTCGATAATTTAAAACTATTGGTTTAATGTGTGGCACCAAAATAATAGTTCAATTAGTATTTCGGTTATTTGTGCAATGCAGTTATGTTCGGAGTTATTTAGTGAGTCGGTTATTTTACATTTTGGGATTTTTATTTCTCATTAATCAATAATGTCATGTCAATTTTGTAATTAAAGGATGTTGTTTTCAATGATTGACGTTTCAGAAAAATAAAACTGATTGTCAAAATTTAAAAATATAGCGATTTCTTTGAATGTCAACTGACATAACCTGACAGTTTTAATGAAAATTATTTAAACAGAAATGAATTAAATCGTGTAGCTGTTTCTTAAAAGCGAAAATGTGTTTAGACGTGATTAGATTTAACAGATAGTAAACTCTTCTCGGTCTTAAGTTCAATTAAATTCATTTTTTTGTTTATGGCTTTCCCTTAGCGGATTAGGCCTTCGGTCTTAAGTTGTAATAGTGCAAGTAAATAAATGGTTTGTTGACATTAACTAGTTGAAACGGTTTTGTGTCTAGGACTTAATGTGGGTGTCGCAAAGATGTTAGAATTAACGAGTACAGTTCAGTAAAATCGATAAAAACGGGTTGGCATTGATATTGAATCTTTGGGTTTTAACGTAATCATAAATACGCTTACGAGAATTTGAATCTGGTGCCTAGGAGCTATGCTTGCTAAGAAAAAAAAAAGGACTTAGAGTTTGGTACTAACTGAATGAAAATATGGCATGTAATGACAGGATGTTTTCATTACGAATTTTATTGTTGTTTCTTTACCGATTATTTTTCCTTTACTTAACGTCAAAACTTTAAAATATGTAAATTGTGAATAAGGAAGTTTGACTTCTACTAAATTTAAGAAGTAAATCTTTGAAATGATGTTGTCGACGTTATCGTACGAAATGACATTTGGTGCAGATGGTTTGATTGTTTGAGCCATGTTGCCATGAGTTAGTAACGGAGAGAATTTTGTATTGGAGATATTAATGTCCTTAAGGTCAAACATTCTTACAGTTAATTGATATGATTATTAACTATTCGTAAATCGTAATGATGCGTATGATGTCAGAATAAGACGAGCGGTGTGACACAGTAATCTCTGCGGTTTCGTTTTGTTTTTGCAGATGTACAATATGAAGGAAGTCTGTTATGAGGATAGCACGGGGACGTGCTAATGTCAGTATGGCCGAGACTGGCGGGTTTAAGCCACTGCAGCAGCGTCTGCGTGGCAGCGGTTGGTGGATACCAGCGACGTTTGCAGGATTGCAAAGCTTGATGCAAGATAAGTCGAGTTGATAATGAATTTGGTGATATTTAGTAAAGCTAATTTGTAACAGAAACTCGGGTAAAGATCTCTATCGGCCGTATTGTGTTCGACCGTACCAGTAGTTATTACGTCGTAACCGTAGCCCTGTGGAAATCGGTATCTCTTGGGGCAGCTCAAGTAGTCCGTGGGTGAGCGGTGCGCGTTCTACTCTGGCGGAGGTCGGGGTCAGGAGGACCGGTTTGTGTGACTGTCATGTCACAGGGTGACAGGCAGGGGTCTCAAGGACCATGGTGTGGAGCTGTCACATCACAGGGTGACGGGCAGAGGTCTCGAGGACCGTGATGTGGAACTGTAACGTCACAGGGTGACGGGCAGAGATCGAGGTCTGGAGGACCGCAGTGTGTGTGATGCACTGACCTCTATAAATGGACAGGCTGAAGATGTGATGTTTTGTGTATTTGATTTTTGATTTTCGTTATTTTGGCGTTGACTGTATTGTTGGTTGGTAGCGGTGGTGATGATTCAAACTAATAATAGAAATAGAATTAACTGTTACTACCGTGAACATGCGCTTTTAGGGCAGAACTAAGCAAAAGCTATCATTTCCAAGCAAATAGCCTATCCATTTGTACAGATCCGTGGTGTGATATCACGGTAACACACGTGTTTGGTCGGCCGGAGAGCCGTGGAGAGATTCGGCGGGAGAGCCGTGGTGAAAGATTCGGCTAGAGAGCCGTTGAGTGAAATTCGGTCGAGAGGCCGTGGCGTTAGAGATCTTACTCGGTGGGTTTCTGGGAGATTGGGAGTAACTAACGTTGTAGAGTATTTAAGTTGATTTTTACGGCGGTGTCCCGTTAGATAACAGAAGTTGGGCCAGGAGTGGCCGAGCGTAACAAAATATTTCCTTGAGTTAATGTTCACATGCTAAGAGCACACTGAGACCGGTGTTTGCAATCTAACATCACCCGAGGACGGGTGTTCGCAGGACGGCCGTGTCGCAATCAGAAGAAGAAATCAACTTTAATAAATCGAAATTAGAACACGAGCTGTGTTCGAAGAGACTTCTTGTACGATGCGCGTCTGACATTAGTCATTCTGGAAATATGGTTCGTAGCTAAAGCATTGTTCGTTGTACATGAGCCTGTGAATCAATTATAACGAGTTGAGAAGTGATAAGCAGTGTATTCCTTGAATCCGATATTACCCATAGCCGCCCACAAGTGATCTCAATCAATAATAATTCTGATAGCGAGCCACCCCGGCCGTTATATATATATATATATATATATATATATACATATATCCATAATATCTTTGACATCGATCCGTAACAACCACATTGTGAATGCTGGCATTTTAATAAAAGACCAATTCAAATACCTCCCACTTACCTGAACTAAGTACTTCAATATCGTGACAATGATTCATTATTTATAACACTAATTAATAATTTAACATTTTATTTAAAAATCAATTATTCACAAACACTGTGCACAATTCAAGAAAATAACACATAAAACACTTACACAAAATTAAACTTTTTATTTTTTATTTAATTAATTAACGTGCTGAATCTTTAGTTGAAATCGTGTTGCGCGTGCGCCGGTCAATATGGCGGGAGCGGGTGCGCGCTTTGCCGCCGAAAGTAACACTGAGCCACCGGCCCAGACAGCAATAAACTACAACTAGTTGTATTTTTTATTTTTCATTTATTTTGATGCTGAAAAAAAAACAAAATGGGTGCAATTATCGTCTCGCTCCGTCTCCTGTGTGGTAAGTCTAATTTGCAAAGTGTATCGCGAAACAGTGAAACTCTACCTTTTAATTTTGGTACTCTGGTATAGGAAAATAACATAATGTAATACATCATTTTCTTTTTAGAATGTGTTCAATAAAACAATACATTGCAATTATATATTTCATCTCGCAAGAAAATGTATGATTACGTTTGTTACTACCAAAAAAAGTAACCGCAACAGCAATAATCAGTCACTTTTTTTTTATTTAAGTATTGCGTATTTTTTCTTCATGTAACTGAAGGGCGATTACATTTTTTAATTTATATTCCCATCAGTTTGGACAGGATAATCCGTAAGTCCGAATTTCGGTAGAGCTTTCATTTCATCCGACTCCAAACGGTTTAATCTTGACATATTTCAGATATAAATATATAGCGAATATATGTTTCATATTTATATATGTACTGCAGTCCACTGATGTTAAGTGGGTGACTGCATTTTAATAATAAGATTACTATGACAAGTTAATTTAATTGAAATATTTGTACCCATCATTTGTTTTCCTACTCGGTTCCGTGAGTTTTTACCATCGCAAAACTATTTCCTCCCTCAATTCCGGTGTTAGGGTAGAGCAACCGCCCAGGGCGCTTATAGACAGGGGTGCCACAAGTCTGTGAATTGCATTCTCATATACTGTTTAACCCTGTTTAAAAAAAGAGGGCGCTGTAGAATTCTTGACCAAGGCACTAGTAGAGGTAAAATAGTTACTGTCCTCTGCGCACGGAATAACAGTATATAGCTGTAAAAATAATAAAATAATAGTAAATTATGATAAATATTTTGCATGCAAATAAATCACAAGAAGTCCAAGTTACACATTACCTACGTAAGACAATTTTCTTAATTCTCATTCAGTCGAGACAAAGGCGTCAGATTTCTGCCACCACCGCCGGCAAATTCCGACACAATGCACCTGACAACCGATTATAATCTGCAAATTTATTGCAACTATAAAAATATTAAACTAAACCTTATTACATTGTAATAAGGGTTAAGTAAAAAGCAAGAGTATATTTAGCTGTTAACACTGGCCGAAAGATTTATAAGTAAAAATTGCCAACAAATGTAATATGCTGCCAGTACTTTTTATCGAATCACAATTTGCTTACAGTTAATTTGATTTGATTTTTTAATCATTGGGATTTTCCAAATACAAAATACAAAAAAAAAACTTAATTTACTGGTACGTGATACCTGAAAATTAAGCTATAGTAAAAAATGGTCCAGACAGACCTTAGGGTCCACAGAATTCCACGGAAGTACATTAAATAGATCTTTTATACTATAAACTCATGGTATCCCGCTTATTACTAAAACGGTAGCACATTCGTTATTCTAAAGTCGCAAACTTTAACATGCACGCAATGTATGCACGGCAATTTGTAATTGTTCACGCTCCATAAAACGTGTACAGACCTTTTAAGGACTGATCCGTTAACTATACTCAGGGAATTAAGCTCTTGACTCTAATGAGACTAAATGAGCCCTAACTATATTGAATAAACGCATCTAGTTATCCAAAGGTAACGACACACTAAGAGTATGGCTGAATAATCAAAACCTATACCAATATTTTTTGCTAATTCGAAATTATTTTGCTGAGGAGCACATACCGTAATAGATATTCGGTAAGTCCATTGTCCAGTGGACTGCCATAAACTGATGATAATGAGATTGTAACCCTTTTTTCCCTATTGCAACTAGTAATATTAAATTAACCACAAGTGAATATTTTCGTAAAAAAAAAAATAAACTATTCCATCTACTGATTATTTTCTTCTACATTTTTTTTATTAACAAAACTATTTTATAAATAAAAGGTGACACTTTGGTTACTCAACGCCCCATATACTAACAATCCAACAAACTTTCCCTAAAAAAACTAGCTGTAGAAACGGGTCACATCGGCCTTGAAAAAACCGACACAAATTTATCGACGAAATCGATATTAAGATCGTAAATGAACAGTTCTGACCTAATCGAGGACCGCTCTAAATAGTCTTACGACCTTCTCTATTCCACAAATTACGTTTTTCTACTCAAACTATGTTAATTCAACGTTCCTTTTTACCAAGGTATAAAGTTCAAAATTGTTTAAATTTATTGTAATTATAAAATTGTGAATGAACTTCGAGTGACGATCGATTACAATTGTGATCACTTTGTGAAAGTATTTGGATTCGATTTAGTGTGTCCGTACCTTTATGTTTATTATTTTCCGTTAAAATAGATAATACGGATGGTTAACTTTATGTAAATTAGATTAATATAAATTCATGTTGTAATTCAAAGCGTTTTCTTTTACGTTTCGAAATAATTATGTCACGTTTTACTTCGACAGAATTGTAGAGTTTAAAAAAGTTAATGATTTTACTTTTTATATAGAAAATACGACAATAACTATATATAAAACAATAATAAAAATTAATAAGTTGAATATAATTTAGTTAATTAAAAGAAAAAAACCTACTGCAATACACATTGTACATTTTGAACGCGCAACATGTTTGGTTTGAAAACGCGTGCGCAGTATAATAGGATAACTGAACGAATCACAAACTACACAGTACAAGCTTCCTTATCCGAACTACCAGTTATTCCTAGTTAACTTTGTACTACTTTATCTATATTATGCAGTTATATTTTCGCCCTTTAAGACCGTTATATACATATTATGTATCACATAATGCTGCTGAGTGTGGGCGACCAGCCCTTAAGATAAAGTATGAGATATCTCCACCCTTACCGACCAATTAATGAAGAATCATTAATAGGTCGCTGGAATTAATTAGAGGATTGAGGCATTCAATCATTTGGCAGTTAATCAATGTGTTTTTGGAACTAAATATGTACATTTGTTCAACGGTCTTACGTTAAAGGAAAACATCGTGATGCAACCGAAATATATCGGCGAAGAAATTCAAAGATATGTGTGAAGTCAACGCGCACTGGCCCAGCGTGGTTGACTATTGCCTAGTCACTCCTAATATCTTCTCCGACCCCTTGCTGAGGACATATAAGTTGACGAAGACGACGATTATCAAATTCCGCTCTAAAATGGTGCTAAAAGAAATCGTCTCTTTCAGTACTACATATTTTTAATCTACATTGTGTAATTAGGAGTAGAGTGTCAACTTTTCACCATAAAATAATACCACTGTAATATTTTGTATCCATCCATCCATTCAGCCTCGTAACGCCCACTGCTGGGCATAGGCCTCCCTCAAAGATCGCCACAATGATCGGTCCTGTGCAACTCGCATCCAGGATACTTCCGCAACCTTGACCAGATCATCGGTCCATCTTGCGGAAGGCCCACCCACACTGCGTCGACCTGTACATGGCCGCCATTCCAGTACTTTGCGGTCCCATCAGCTCATTTTGTATATTTCGCTAATATTATAAATGCGAATGTTTTAAGTTATGGATAGATGGAAATTTGTTAGAAGTTATCTCCAGAACGGCTGCATGGATCGTGCTGAAATTAAGTTTTTTTTATTCCGCGACCAGAGTCGGGGGCGAGGGTTAGTCTGGGGATAGTTTTAGTAAGATAATGTGATACAGTCGTCAGATATAATAATGAACTATCAAGCCAGCAGTTTTAATCCAGGTAATAAAACTTTACTTTTTAGACATATTAAAATCGATTCATAGAATCGATATCCATTGTTTAATGTTATGTAAATCGACTCGACTCGTTTTAAAATAGAAGCCTTTGCTAACATGGTGTCCATGCTAAACTGTGTGCAATCATTAATCGTTCAGACAGACAGTGAAATGTGTTGATGTAGGTAATGTCAGTCGGGTCGGCACCTACTCTGTGAATTATGCGTCTGTGAATATTTTTTACATGTATTTTTGTGTATTTTTAAAATAACAAATTTTAAAGTTAGAAATGAGTTGCAAATTATCGTTAACTAGCTTTTACCCGCGACTCCGTCCGCACGGAATATAAAATAGAAAACGGGGTAAAAATTATCCTATGTCCGTTTCCTGGTTCTAAGCTACCTGCCCACCAATTTTCAGTCAAATCGATTCAGCCGTTCTTGAGTTATAAATAGTGTAACTAACACGACTTTCTTTTATATATATAGATTTTAAATATTTTTTCTTTTAAAACAGTCAACAACAGAGTGTTCAGTTAAGGTTTTGTACAGCCCTATGATGAAAGAACGATTTAAAAATCAAACGCACCGTCCTCTCAATACTGAACAATAGAATGTTAACGAATGTTTTGGAATAGCATTCGTCAAAAAAAACCTCCTTTCTTACAAACAAAATATTGACTAGTAAATTACAGTTTGTCAGTTTCTCTAGAAATTTGTCCACGTACTCCTGATCTAGACAAGATGGGACAATACTGAACTTATGATACGATACTTGTTTTCATTTATTTGTCATTAAAATAACATTATTTTTCTTAGTAAAAACGTGATAACGATCTTATTATCATCTTTCTTTTACGATACGTTTCGTAAATCATTGTATTCAAATTGCGCAATATTTCAGAAATAACTGTACAACAACCGCAGATAATTCAAGATAAGGCCAATCACGTCGAAGGAGGCGTCAAATCTCATTCACAAATCTGACAGACGCCCGCGCAATCCATTCATCGATTTCACCAGAACGCGTCCAAAATTTTACATTCTTCAAAACAGACCAAAAACGAACAAAGATTTTAAAAAAAAATTCAACCAAAAATGTGTTGTATTTCTTTAGAAAAAAACACGAAAATCGAATAAACCATTTAATTTATTGTTCTTTTAAAAGAATACGGTATAATTAATTATTCATAACATGCAACACTCACTATCACCTCGCTTGTCACAGTTGACAGTTGTTTTTTTTAACGCGCGCGAGTGATAGGGCATGCGAAAAGCCACACGTCCCTTTACCGAAGCATTTGCATCAAATGCATGTTGAATATGAAATAGTTTTTTAAAATGCAGTTGTTACAATCGAAAATACATTATTTAGTTTTATACAATTGATACAAAATAGTTATCCGGTGCGAATGGAAATTAACATCAATATGTGCAAAATATAAAAATGTAAATACTATACTAAAAAAAATATATCTAATATATAAAATTCTCGTGTCGCGGTGTTTGTGGTTAAACTCCTCTGAAGCGGCTTGACCGATTCTCATGAAATTTTGTGTGCATATTGGGTAGGTCTGAGAATCGGACAACATCTATTTTTCATACCGCTATTAAGTTTTTTTAACTGCGCGCGGACGAAGTCGCGGGCGACAGCTAGTACTTACTATGAAAATATTCAAATAAACCTGAGAAACAGTATTTAAAAGAACATAATATATGCAACGTGATATACCTCTAAGTAGTATACATTTAAATCGCCAATTTCTTCTAATAATTAAAGCTTGAATTACCTACGAAATAAAAAAAAGTTTTATAGCAAATTACATCAGCATATATTTTTAAGTTGTTGTTGAATTTGTTGTACGTTTTTAATATTATATCATTGAATTTTAATAACTTATATATATCCAAATGCAAATAACTATCGTATTCACTGCCATTTTGCGAATACCAAAATTTTCAATTAGCATTCATAGCGCCGTAACAAAATCGATAATTCGCTCACTAAACGATGTCATTCACATAATGAGGTCATGTGAAATCTCCTCACGACTGTCATGTGTACCACCCAAGATAATGTCATAGTCATAGAGACCACCAAGAATCCGTCGTTGCCATATTTCAATGTCATTGTTTATGACTCACTACTCTGCAATGACTGCTCACAACTTCGATAAACGAGCGCTTTCGTTTGCTAGCAAAATATGTACTTTTTTTATTGATGTTGACATTTAGCGTAGGACAAAGGCAAGAACTAGATGGAATCGTATTTGCAGGTATTAATTTTAAAATCTTTGTGAGGAGACGAACGCGGAGGTGAAGTGCCGCTGCGAATGCAGAGTAATGAAGTCGATGGCAGGAGATGAAAAAAAAAAAATACTGAGGAAATAAAAAGAAGGTATTTATTTGACAGCCTTAAGAAATTGCGATTTCCATATCTCCTCAAATCTTCGTCACAACTACGCAAAAATATTACGGGAGTAGATGGGGATGCGGAGGTACGTTTTCATGCGGATGTTCCGCACTTGCACAGCCGGAGGTGAGGTTTCCTGGCAACCCTACTACTGATCGTGTACCGCAGCCGCTGCGATCTTACCTGAGAGGCAAAATTAAACTAAACAGATTTTAGCGAGGTAAGGTATAGTTTTTTCTGCCGCAAAATGTCATATTTTTTTTATTATAACAATGATTGTTAATTATTATGTTGTTAATGTTAATGTAGAGAAGTTATTTAAGAAAAGAGACATAATTATTGGAAAAAGGCAATCAATAACATAACTCTTAAATACAACTATGAAAGTAAACTATGTTTCTAATATTACTTGAACAAGTATTTGTTATTATTGACTTTAACAGTAAAAGAGATTGATACAGATAGGTCAATGTTGAGTCAGTAAAACAAATTATCTATCAAACAAGGCCGGAAAAGCATTCCGAGTCTATTTGAACTATACTGAACAAGTGCCGACCACTTACGGGGTAATTAGACGCTTAACAGCCAAGTAGTGGTGTAAACATAACGGTTATTTTAGGAAAGCAGTAAATCGGGCAGTCAACTGAAATGTTGAATTACTGAACTTTAACTTCCTAGTCCTACTTGCTTTACACTTCCGAATAGGCGTATATCAATATTAAAGATAACGCCATCTAGTGTCGAATAGCTATATTACCGATTTCGTAATAAATCAATTTTTAAATAATTGTTTTTTTTTTAATATTTACAACCTAAATTAAACATTTCTAGAAACATTTGCCCCCTAATTGATTAATGAATTGCAGTATCTGAATGCAATAGACCAAACTGCAATGGCAACCCAATCCTAGTACTGGCAATGATCTACAAAACGCGCCATATTTATTTCTTTTCTGACGTTGCTGTCAAACTATCAAAACAGCACGTGTAAAAATGCGTATAGAAACTTGTTATTTTTGCTCATCCAGGATATATCCTGGTCATGGAATTCAATTTGTAAGAAATGATTGCAAGGTAATCATATTTTCCTCCTTAATTTACATGTTTTATACATGAATTATATTTACATTGCGTGCAATTACACCATACTAAATATATACTGATAGATTTTCAGATTTTGTCGCTCTAAATGCCATGCAGCATTTAAAAAGAAGAAGAACCCACGTAAAACTAAATGGACTAAAGCGTACCGTAAGACAGCTGGTAAAGAATTGGCTATTGACCCTTCATTTGAATTTGAAAAACGTCGCCACATTCCAGTGAAATATAGCAGGGAATTATGGGAAAAGACTATTGAAGCGATGAAGAAAGTTGAGGAGATTCGTCAGAGACGTTCAAACAACTACATAATGCAGAGATTGCGGAAGGGTCGCGAAGTCGAGTGGCAACGAGATGTTAGAGAAGTGCAAAGGGATATTTCTCTTATAAGGTAAATAGATTTTAATTTAGATTATATTTATAACACAATCTCGTTGATTACTATTCCATCCATTCAGCATCGTAATCTTTAATTACTATTAATTGAAATATATTTCACCTAAAAATTACACTATACATATACTGTATTACATGTAAATTGAACTAAAGATTCAATAAGTTATCAATCAAGTTGAAATTTAATGCACAGTGAATTTTATAATTAATTTAGGCATTAGATATTATATATAGGTTAAGACTGTTAAAGTTAAAAATAAGTAAGGATGCTTTTAGAAGTGTTTATTTTAAAATTAAGAATTGTTTAATATATTTTGAAACTTAATTCTCAATTACAGATCACCTGCAGCTGGTCTTAAACAGAGACAAGCAGAGGAAGAAACAGCAATGGACATTGAAGCAGAAACTATAGAGGTGATGGATGCTAAGGGTCGCAGGACTGTTGTGGAGGCTCCTGTCATGGTGCCTGCGATGAGAGAAATGATTGAAGATTGTGGGGAAGTAGACTTGTAAGGTGTATAGTTTTACAAATGCAAAAATTCAAATTAACAGTTTCAATAAATACATGAAAAATTATTGAGTTATTTCATTTAATGCTATGGAATTAGTCAACAAGTATTTTGTTGACGTTTAGAAAAATGTCGGTGGCTCAGGAGTTAAGCACTTGACTTGCAATCTGCGGGTCCTGGATTCGAATCCCATCATGTACCAACGTGTTTTTCGATTTACATATGTACATTTATCTGACGTTCTTACAATTAAGGAAAACATCGTGATGCTGCACATATCTGAGAATAAATTCAATGATATGTGTGAAGTCAACCCACACTTGGCCAGCGTGGTTGACTATGGCCTAGTCACCACTAACTTAGGGTATGCTCCTCGGTGGAGATGTATAGTGAGCTGATGATGATGAATCAAAATGTAACAATGTATTTACAATTGCATTTTCTAATATTGTTAAAAAACCTAGTTTACATATTATTTATAACCTCATAGTGTTATAAATTATTATTTTTTAAAAGTACAATTTAAATTCTGTGCCAACCCTACGTAGAGACAAGTGTAGATTTATGATTTGGAGTTATTAAATTTTCTAATTGAATTGTCTCAGAAACAAGCCTATTACTTTATGATAGGCATAAAGTTGGCTCCTCACGCTTGGCAAATAATGACAAATAGAAAATACTAAACTAACATGTAGACGGATTTGCTTGTTTTTGTTTGATATTCTCTGTTAGTGCCAGTGATTGGCGTCAGTATTTTCTACACAAATCAAAGTATATTGAATAATGATACTGCCAATCTGGAATAAACTAGTTCACGAAGCGTGTTTTTTTTATATTACAATGTGGCAAACGAGCAAGCGGCCACATGAATTCGCCGAAATAGTGAAGCGACCTCTGCCCATAGACATTTGCAATTGCAGATGCGTTGTCTACATTCAATCGACGAAGGAGGAGACGCACAAAAAGAGAATATTTAACCTTCCTATGCATCTCCTCCTCCATCAAATCCATCTCCCCTTCCCATACTTGGAGATGTCTGTTTGTGTTGGGCGTTTATGATCGGTGTTTGACACGTGTTTAAGAATTGTAGCTGTTTGTAGCAAACACCCAGCGTAAAGAGTTAAGCCGGCTCTTAGGGTATAGAAGGTAGGATTAACTCTTAAGTATGAAATTAGTGTGATGTAGTAGTATACAAAAGTTTCATCATGAGTCGCCTGATATAAAAGTAGTATTGATTTCCAACGCCGCCAAGACTTTAATCCTCTTAAGTCTATTGTCAGAAGTTGTCAACATTTTTACGCTGTATGTAATGTCCGAAAGATGTAAAGCTTTATAATACTTCTTATTTTTGTAATTTCAATTGAAAAGGTTGCTGGAAAATAATTGTAGTTTGACCACTGACATTTTCTGAATGCGTGGGAGCTGCATCTACATATTTCTAGGACAGGATTTTTTTTCTAAAAGGGACATAAGTCAAATAAGTGTTTGAAAATGTAATTATATGTGATTGCTTAGTACTTAACTATTATTATTTATATAGAATAATGGAGATGAAAATAAAGACCCAAACTAAAAAGGTTGATGATGCCCGCCTAATTCAATTATGTGGTACCATTTGCTAGACTAAATAATTACACAAACTAGTCTTACATTAGTTCCCGTTGCATGTCACGAGCTACACTATAATAAGGAGTCAAATACTGCTTCATTAGTAAAGTTAAAAACGATAATGAATATTTTCTCGTTTATTTTAAGTTTTTTGGTTGCGGTCATTTCGTATTTAGTGTACACAAGTTATGTGAATACATATTCAAGTATAGTTACTAAACCTGATAAGAGATATGATTATATAATTGGTAAGTATCTTATTAACTGTTTTTTAATTAAATATGTTTAATAAGCGAATGTTTTGAAAGCGCCTGCAACTTTATTTTAGCAATTCAAATGACAAAATAGAGGAAAATAACGAAAGGGTTGGAATAAAACTTTAGTTAGTTAAAATATAAATTATATTACAATAATTATTTAAATATGTAGCTTTGAAATTATTTAAACTTGAAATTAACTTTACGATGATATACAGTGGGAGCTGGCACAGCCGGGTGCGTGTTGGCCGCGCGACTATCCGAGGATCCTGACGTCAAAGTGTTGCTGGTGGAGGCAGGAGACCACATGGGCTTTTTCACCAAAATCCCGCTCACGTCCACCGCCGCGCAGCAGGGACCTAACGATTGGTCGGTCAGGACCACGCCGCAGAAGTACTCGTCTTTCGGTCTTTGGGATCAGGTATCAACTACCCTAGTCTAAAAGAGAGAGCCTAAAAAGAGGTAGAGGTTTCCAGTGCTGATACACTAGTGCAAATACGTTTTGTTATTTCTGTTTTAAAAAAATGTTTGCGTTGTTCAAGTAAGTACCTACTTAAGCAGAGAAAACTAACGGTTTGGTTGACAAATTAATACCCCACCTTGAAAAAAAAAACTTTTTAATTCATGCAAAACTTTATCTGTCATTTTTCCAGACTCAATTTCTACCGAGAGGCAAAGGTTTAGGAGGTTCAGGTCAGATAAACTTCCTACTTCACGGTTTCGGTTTACCCGAGGACTACAACAGATGGTCTAGGAAGGGCTTCAAGGGCTGGACCTTTAAGGACTTGAAGCCTTACTTCATCAAGGCCTTCGGGACAACTATGAGCGAGTATGATTCAACATATTGTCACGAAACGTCGCTTTGTAATGCGGTATGTGTGTATGTTGATGAACTAAACTAGAAAAAAATAGTTACTTTTAGTTACATTGAATTTAAAACAATAGACAAACGATCGATTACAACAAACACATAGTTTAAACAAACACAATCACAAGATTACCTTTTAATTTAGGCGCCAATGAAACTAAAGTTACTGTCGGATGACAACGAGCTGATGATGACGTTCAAACGGGCGTCGTCCAGCCTCGGCGGACGCGGCACCGTGCTGCGCCGTCCCGCAGCCACGGTCAGCGCTGGTCTGCGCCACTCCTCCTGGGATGGGTACTTGAAGCTCGCCATGCAGAGACCTAATCTACATGTCTTGATCAACACGCAAGCGGTTTCAGTAAGTTTAAAGTGACTTTCAACTTGATTAACAACATATTGTTATAATTCTTTTGCAATTCTTCTATCGAGCAGGTCTGTTTTAGTAAATTTTAATTGACAGGAATGAGTAAGTTTTGGAGTTAAAGTTGAAAGCACTTCAGTATAAATTAGTACACATGGCTGAACATGTAACTAACAGCTTGTCTCATTAATTATTTTCCTCATAGCATTGAAACATAATCAAAATACATAGTTTCTTACATCTTATTTGTTAGATCCGCTTCGACAACGTAACAGCGACGTCGCTGTACATCCTACAGAACCACCGCAGCCTAGATAATATCTTCGTGGATCGCGAGATCATTCTGTGCGCGGGGGCCGTCAAGTCACCGCAGATATTGATGTTGTCTGGTATTGGAAGACGGGATCTTATAAAACGGTACGTAACTTTTTAGTGTCGAGATAATGTATAGAAAATTATTTGTAAAAAAATCTTAAAATGTGTTTTTTATTAACAAGGGTTTTCAAAGCTATATTTTAATGGTAATGTATTCTTGAGTGATTTGATTTCCTAAGTTTTAGACACAGACAATAATGGAATTTTATGACTTCCTCTCGGAAAATACCACTGCATTATATTAGAAATTGACTAAACTCGTAGCGAAACTCGTCACTCTTTAATACACTTGAATTGGAAACTACAAGTTTTATATTCATATTTTGTCCAGGTTAAAGATAAACCTTGTGATAGAGAACGATCACGTTGGTGCAAATCTGCACGATCACATGAACATGCCGCTGTACGTCAGCGTGCGGAAGCCTGTCAGCATCACGCTCGCCAAGGTCTTCACAGCGAGCACGCTCTGGGAGTACGTGTGGAGGAGACAAGGTTACCAACACATTACTTTTATTCTTTTCTTTAATTATAAAGAAGAAATTATTGAAAACGTATGATAGAAATTTTTCTTCTTAAAATGTTTAATAGAAGTTTCGTTTGTAATAGTGGTTTATGATAAAAAAAAAACTCTGCTGTCACAGATACAGTGGGATAATGATAGAAAGAAGATGATGATGATGATGATTGTAACAGGCTACCTGTCTTTCCCGCCGGTGTCGGGTGTGGAGTACCAGAACAAGTCCGCGGTGATGGTGTTCGCGCTGGGCTCAGCCAGCGAGCGCCTGCTCAGAGATCTCTCTAACTACAAACATCAGGTTACGTTCTCGTCACTAACAGTCGACTTCCACTGCTGCAGCACTTGTATATAAAAGTAGGTTATCTAATTTCCAGTGGAACATTTGCAGGTGTACCGCGACACGTATCCGTTCCACAATGACACGCGCAAGGAGGGCTTCATGTTCCTGACGACGTGTTCCCAGCCGCGGTCCCGCGGCCGCGTCACGCTGCGGGACGCCAGCACGTCTGTCCCGCCGCTCGTCGACACAAACTACCTGCATCAGTATCATGACGTCACGTGCATGATTAAAGGTTATTTATTTCTATTATTTTTGTTTACATACAATACATTTCATAGTGCAGATTAATTACTTATTTTCTTTAATTTTTTTAGCTATTCGTCGTGCGGAACGTCTGGTGTCAACGAAAGCGTTCCAAGAAATAGGGGCCAGGATACACTGGCCGCGGCCCGAGCGCTGCAGGACTTTGTGGAGGTACAGCGCCGACGACCAGGCTGGATTGAAACCAAAGAGAAAGAGGTCTCATGTTTGTACTTCTAGCATCGAAACTAATAACACAAATTAGACTTTTTTTTAAAGAACTTCTAAGAAAGACTATGTAAAGAATGCGATTTACCTTGCATTTCCAAGAAATTATAATATTTATTTTGTTAAAAAGAAATAGTCCAACTGAATGTATTTCAATGAATTGTTAATACATGTTCTTTACTTAGATTCAAATCAATGAAACAAGAAAAAAAGCCAAGAGAAGCCGCTAAAGTCAAAACAAAATCACCAAAGATGAGTCCCCCTGTCGAATACCTGGAGTGCTTGCTGCGAGAGGTCGCGGTGACCGGCCACCACGCCGCCGGCACCTGCGCAGGAGGTACCGTCGTCGATAATCACTTAAGGTACTTCAATTACAAATATTATACTTAAATCTAACTTCAACTGTTAAATAAAACAGTAAACATATATTTCGTAAACGCCTGAAATTTGTTTCGAGCAATATTTTAAATTGGTTTAACTACTAAAATATTTTCAGGCGCTTTCATACATCACAGCAAATGAAAGTCTTTGTACTAAATAAAAAAATTATGACTTGCTAAGTGATTTATTAAAATTACAGAGTGAAAGGCGTCAATGGGCTGAGAATAATGGATGCCAGTGTATTACCTACGCCGCTATCTCTGTACCCAAACTCAGTACTGATCGGAATGGCAGAGAAGGCTGCAGATCTTATACGTAACACGCCCGAAACGTAAATTTAATTACGTTAATTTTTTTATTAATACTTTGCCACTTCATTGATATTAATATATATACGAGTGAAAGTAATTTTGATAAACAATTTTGTGTTTGTGAATTACTATTAGAATGTTAGTCATAGGAATAAAATATTTCATATGAATTAAATATCTTTTATTTTAATTATCGATTTATTCTAAAATATTTTTTTCGATTTTCTTTTTCTTTTCCAAATGCAATTTTGTAACAATATCAATAATCATCTCTTTGCTGTTCGTTACAAACACTTGCAGGATGACTTCAAAATCTCGCTCCGGAATAGGAATGGGCATGTTTTTTGGCGGCAAATGCATATTATAGAAGTTGTATGTAGCCTGGAATAAATAAAACTAGAATGTAATATTAAAATTAGATTTAATTTAATATTTATTACATAGAAAAAATAATAAAAGTAACAATGAAAGTTTTTAAATTAGTTGAAATGAAGTAAATATTTTAACAATATTTCTGCGATTCGCCGTTATGAATGGCTTTTGAATGTCACATTTTTACCCGACTGACAAAAAAGTAATCAAATGTAGAGAAAGTAGGAAGTAGAATTTTTAATACACCTCCATCATTTTTTTTTAAGCATATTTTAAAATAAAATAGTGTAGAGCTGGCAGCTACCTCGGACAAAGAATTAGTCTAGCCATTCAAAGGGGGAACGCTGCCAGTATCTTCGGAACCTTGCCTAAAGGGACACCTTTTAATGATATATTTTAGTTTTTATGTATTATATTTAAATTAAATCCATGTTTATTTATTCAAGTTACAAATAGTGTTACTTATAACATTAACATTTATTTACAATAAAATGTTTAACATTTTAAAATATCAGTTTTAAAATTAAGGCACTAGATGGCGCTATATTATGTTCGACTCGGTTTTTGAATAATTGCTGTCGCCCGCAACTCCGACCGTACGAAATTAAAAAATAACTTAATAAGTAGCCTATCTGTTTTTCTATACAATGTTTTACATCCGTGCCAAATGTGATCAAGATCTGTTGTGTCGTTCTCGAGATACCTTCTAACATCCATCCATTAAAACTTTCGCATTTATAATATTAGTAAGAAGTGAGATTTATTTGCCAATACCGCGGTGGATTTTAAATCCGTTCTATACAAAAATGTAAAGATTTAAGTAGATCCCGTGAAAGTCATTTTTATTCAAGTCAGTTATTTTATCTGAAAAATGTACTTGCCGGTTTAAAAGGACACGTGTGAGGTAAGTTGGTATATTTCTTCATAAAGTCCGTTAACCATTTAACTTGGACTACTTCGCAGATCTTGTAAGTCAACTTGAAGTTACGACCTGACTTCATTTGAAGGATTATAGCTATCTGAAATTGTTATAAAACGGTGTTTTTTTTTTAAAGTAAATAATATGTTTTCGTGAAGTGAATTTCGTATTCGTTTAACTTTTAGAATCAGAATTAATTTTAACTTATACAATGTCCAGTAAATATTTAACATCAGCCTACTTATGATAAATGTTTTCAGATATCTTAGCGGCTCTTAAATTCGCGCGAGTCACTGCACAGAACACAATTTTTGGTGTAGCGGGGCGGGGCGTAGCGCAGCGCGACTATAAACTTGGGACGCCAAGATATTTAAAAAGAAAAATTTCTGCGTTATATTTGAGGCTTACGTTTCTTCATAATTGATTTAATGTCTTACATTCTATGTAAGATATGTTGGTGAATGTGTTTGTACTCACGCTAACATTATTGTTGTATGGGACAAGCGTGGTGCCTGTCATGTTTGTGACCAGCGCGTGGTCGCTGGTGCGCGCCGCAGACGCCGAACAGTTCGTTAAGTACTTCGGGTTCCACGACCTTATTGTGATAGGATTGTCACCCCCATCCTGTCATATTGTCACTTAAATTTTATCCGTCTCACAAAAGACAAGAATTAAGAAGCATTTTGTAATTAATGCTTGTCTATTCTAAGTTTAACAACTTTTGCTAACATTACGCAATAAATGTATAATAAATAAAAAAAAATAAAATTAAAATTTCAAATATAAGTTAAAAATAAATATAGAATTCAGCTAGATAAAGCTTTTAAAGTAATTCTTTCTTTTTTAAACAAAAATTATAATTCTAATTTCATATAAATTTTATACCATACTCACAGCGCAACAATACCGCGAAAGGTATAATAAAATGAAATAAAATAGAAACTTGCACTCCATTTTTGCTCCACACAACTATTATAAAAAATAAAAAATAATACTATATATAAATATATGATAACTGTTCGCTATATTACATTTTAACGAACCAAAGCTATTGTAATCATTAATGAGATACATCACTGTAATAAGAGATCTTTATCACAATACAAAACCCTATCTACACAAACAAATGACACATAGGTACATATAGTTACTCTATTTAGTCACAATTTATTCATAATTATTATAGTAAAATAATTTCGTGTATACTTCCGATTTGAGTACTGGCAACATCGTAGAACTTCCTATATAATTAATATATGAACAAGTATCTTGTTCGTGGTTACATACTTTAACCTAACATCACAAACAAAACAATAGACCTCGCATGATTTGTGACAAATATTCGTGCTAGGCCCACATTTAACAATTTTTCAATTTATCCTGGATAATTTATAAATCCTTACTACTGAAAAAACTGACGTAGACGCCAGCAACAACAACATCTGTTGCACGAATTGGCCTGCTCGACCGGTGCAATACCACGACCACACAGACGACAGGCGTGAAGTGGAAGCAATTCCACGTTTCGTATAATGAGTGTGGTGCCGGAGGCCTAATTTTAAATCTCTTAGCCTACCCACCCTTTTTAGCCGACTTCAAAAAGAAGGAGGTTATCAATTCGACTGATTTTTTTTTTTTTATCTTATAAGGAAATAATGGGAAGGGGAAGTAGTTTTGAGAACTGGATCCAAAGAAATATTATCCTTCTGCGCGTCTCTCCGATTAAAGGTTGACAACACATTTGCAATTGCTGATGTCTATGGGCAGCGGTCGCTTTGCTATTTCAGCGAATCAGGAGGTCGCTTACTCGTTTGTCACCTTATAATATATAAATATAGAAAACCATAATAAGATATTGTTCTAACACGAAAAAGGGTTTTGTATATGTATTTTCTTTTTTATATCATAAGGTGGCAAACGAACAAACGGCCACCTGGATTCGCTGCAATAGCGAAGCCACCGTTGTCCATAGACATCCGCAAATGCAGATGCATTGCCTACCTTTAATCAACGGAGAAGGGGACGCACAGAAAGAGGATATTTCTTCTTCCTATGCGTCCCCTTTTACGCCAAATCCACTTCCTCTTCCCATCCTTTCCTAATAAAAAAGGGTGGGAAGGGAAAGAGGACTGAAATTAGGCCTCCGGTACAACATAAATCAAATACTCGACTGACTATCATTTGTTTCAATCATATTACTTTATCTATACCTACGTATGTTTCTAACAATACATCTTACTATGGTATAACAATACATCGCTTCCAAAGCCGGCGTATGCGCAGACTGACGTATCAATTGTTATAATTAAAACAAGCTTGATCACTTCTTGCATATTAACTTATGTCCCCTACTAAGGATTTTAATGGCGGTTCATCACTTACACATATAATTTTTTTAATGTTTGTTTGTTCCAAGTTAAGTTGAACCGCTGGACGGATTTTGACGGGTCTTGGACTGGAAGGTAAATGATACACGCGGGCATATTATAGACTACTTAGTTTAAGTCTATTATACAGGATTTTTTAATTTAATTCTGCGACCACGAGTACCAAATAACTAACAAGTTCGAGTTAACACAATATGTGTCAAGAATTTATTCATAGGTCAAACACGTCATTATGACATATTTTATCCAAAAAAGTACTGTATAAAAATCATTAAAACAAGTAGCATTATTAAGAATCTTCTTGTTACAATTTAAAAAAAAACATGACAACTTAAAAAATATACTTAACTCTTATTCACATTCGAGTTAAATTCGATAATTGTTACATTTATACATATGGTAAGGGCTTGGACCTTTTTTATCACATGACAAAAATAATAACAAGTAAATATTACGTTTATATAGCCAGGTTTCCTTTCAAAGTGCAGTGTTAATGCTGACTCGATACCGCGTTGTTTTTATTTCGTTTATTAACCAGGAAATGTGCGAGACGCAAGGTAGGCTCGATGGAAAAGTTGCCATCGTCACCGGAGGCAGTTCCGGGATCGGATTCGAAGCTGCGAAGAATTTAGCATATAGAGGGGCTAGAGTTATTATCGCCAGTCGAAATTCTACTAAACTAGTCAAAGCTAGAAATAAAATACAAAGTGTCACCGGTAATAAGAACATAGAGCATAGAGTGCTTGATCTTGGATCGCTAAAATCTGTTCGGAACTTCACGGACTTTACGATAAAGACAGAAGAAAGACTCGATGTGTTAGTGAACAATGCAGGAGCGCTAGGTCTATCAGATCGGCTGACAGAAGACGGATTGAACCTTACAATGCAAGTAAATTACTTCGGTACATTTTTATTAACTTATCTATTGCTGCCTTTGTTAAAAGCATCCGCTCCGAGTAGGATTATTAACAGTGTTGCAGTAGCAATGTACATCGGACATTTGGATTTCGATCATTGGAACGACGTTGGGAGATACACTACAGTACAAGTAATGGCTAATTCCAAGCTGGCAATGGATTTATTTAGTGCGGAGTTGAGCCGACGCTTTAAAGATAGTGGAGTTACTGCAAATACTTTTGATCCTTACATCACAAAAGACACTGATATTTTAAATAACATGGAAGGTCTTTCGAAGAATATCTCTCAGTTGTTTGTTGATATAGTGGGTCAGCCTAAAGAGGATGTTGGTAAGCAGATCGCAATGTTAGCTGCCGATCCAGATATGGCAAATATAACTGGGAAACATTACAAGTTTTGTAGAGAATGGATAAATCATTGGCTAGCATATGAAGAAGATTTTACTCAACAACTTTGGGACGCTTCAAAGCAAGTTGTAAATATAACTGCGGACGAAGACTGGGACATATAATTTTAAGGTGATTGAAGTGCAATTGTGAAAATTATAGGGTGAAATAAAAGCTTGATTAATAAACCATCTTTGTAATTTTTTTTTTTTATATATCCATCTCAAATTGTCGTTTCCACAAAAAATACGATAAATTATTTAACATGATAACCATTTAACTGTAGGCTCATTTAACAAAATGATTTAACTGTTTTACGAAATCTTAACACATACTGTGACCATTCTCTTTGATCAAGGTTATTCAACTTTTTATTTTATAAATTACCTTTATTAAAAACGTAATTCCAAAGTTTAATTGTAACCTTGGCTTTATCACAGATAAAACAATACTTTACAGGCTTTATATAAAAGAGCAGACAAGTAAAAGCTTTGTTCTTAATTACAAATAACCTCTTACGACTTACAAATTTCTGAACAAAACTAAACAAAATAGCCAGGATATGACAAAAAACATGTAGTCTGTCAAAATGGCTACTAATAGCTCGTCTAGCCTCCATGATCATTGGCTGGCGATGCCTTTGTATTTATATCTCACTATGTAATACAAATGCTATGGATTTTCTTTTCATTGAGAGACCTCAATATGTATGCTTATAGCTAAACTAGAATATCTTGGCCCGGTTAGAGTTGCGCTGGTATCACGGTTAGAACCACTTTTGTGTACAATTTGGTTAGAACTGTTGGAAAATATGTTAAACATGGGCGTAGAAGATTGCATTAGAGAAAAAACTTGACGAAAATATCTACTGAAACTTTTTTGATATTGAGAGGAGGGCGTTAGTAAGCTGTCATAATTTAGTATGACGGGTCAAATAACTTTGTCGGTCTATAACTCTTGTCTTTCGACAGTGTACACTCACAGTCAACAAGTTTAACGTATATAGTATGTGTACTTTTTTCCATGAAAATTTATTTACGCAATTTGTGCTCTCGCGTTGAGAAACCCTTACTTCATCAGATAGCAATACTTTGGATCAACATGACTGAACGAAATATTCCATAAATTCAGACTCATGATTACAATTGATTTTTATATTTAAGTTTTAATAAATGTTCAAGGAAAATAATCACAAGGTTTTGTGTCAAAATTAAGTTGACAAGAAGTATCTTACATGCGCACTAAGAAATAAACAAGTCCTTAGTGTTTTAACAATCGTCGTTTGATTCCTTTATTTTGTTATTAAAAATCTTTCCTAATTTCATGCGAGGAAGATATTTCTGACATACCATGTAAAAACTACACCATTTTTATATTGTATATTGCTCATGTTCACTAATGTTTACGAGGCCTTTGGAATTAATTAACACTTGGATGTCGAAACGAAACGAGTATCAATGTTTGTTAATACACTGGACCCTTGTATGGTTGAAGAGCGAAACAAGTTCAGTTGGCCCTACGACTCTAACATGAGCGGACACGGTGTGAAGTTGTACATTAACGAGTTCTCTAAATGCGAGACTGATGCCAGACTTGACGGCAAGGTGGCTCTGGTGACTGGGGCTACGTCCGGCATAGGCCTCGAGACCGCCAAGAACTTGGCCAAACGAGGCGCCAAGGTCATCATCGCAAGTCGCAATCCCGCAAAGCTGGCCAAAGCCAAGGATGACATAATCCAGTACGGAGGACATACCAACGTTTTCACAAGGCAAGTCGACTTTGAGTCTTTGACATCTATTCGAGGATTTGCCCAGGAAACTGTTGCCATTGAACCACGATTGGATATTTTGATGAATAACATTGGAGCTGTGGGTATACGAGACGGATTAACTGAAGACGGTCTTCATACTATGATGCAAGTCAATTACTTTGGTGGTTTCCTATTGACTTTCCTGCTGTTCCCGTTGCTAAAAGCATCCGCACCGAGTCGAGTCATCAACGTCTCGTCTATCGCTGTTATTCTTGGACAAATTGACTTTGACCATTGGAATGATGTTGGTCAATACGCCAGCTTTGGTTTCTATAGCAACGCGAAGTTGGCCCAGCTTTTGTCTACTGTGGAAATGAACAAGAGGATCGAGGGCAGCGGCGTCAGTATTTACACGTTCGATCCTGGAATGACTAGAACATCTATCGCCCGATATTTCGAAAGCAATTTCGTGAAACAATTTTTAAAAATTTTTGGACGACGTACGGATGCTGTTGTGAAGTTGCCAGTATTCTTGGCCGCCGATCCGAGCGTCGCCGACAAAAGCGGCAAACACTTTAGAGACTGTAAGGAATTCTACAGTAGTTGGTATGTTAACGATACGGCGCTGACGAAAAAACTTTGGGAAGTATCTAGAGGACTCGTTGGAATTAAGAAAGAAGAAGATTGGGAAATGAAATTACAGATTTAGTTTCCCAATCAGGTTAAATTAAAGAATAATGTAAAAGGTTTTTGTGTAAGTGATGTGATTTGGGTGTAATTTTGCATTGGGTCGTTCAATTCGTAATCTACCTAGGAGTATCATGGGTCTATAGTCAATCTGATTTAATTTATTGAATTTTACAACAAATTTTTAGGCTGACGGAGCTAAGAATAATGTAATTTTGTTTATCTGTGATATTTTATACTTGTACCTGTAAATAGTACCAACTATTTTAAATTTAATGTAAAACTTAATAATTCTTTATGATGTTTATATCAGGTTTTTATGAAATAGTTCTTTTCTGAAGAGTATACGCAAATTGGCCAATATATGTTAAAATTTCTGACATAATGATTGAATGACAAGGTCAGATTTATGCAACAAGACATTGGCCTAAAATGGGCCTACTATTTTACATTACCAGTTTTGAAGGTCACACAAGAACAGAAAATTAATATTATAACTTGCAAGGTTTGTTAAATCTAGGCCTACGGCTACGCATTGCTAAAGACTACGCATTTGTAATTGCGGATGTGTATGGGTAGAGATCGCCTTACTATTTCGGCGAATTCCGGTGAGCGCTGGTCCGTTTTCCACCTTATGATATAAAAAAGATTAGAATTGTTTATTACCTGACTCGAGCTAAGGTATTTAATTTTTTGTTAAAATGTACCTTTTCGATAAAAAGGGCAATAAACTCATTTTTGGGGCCTTTGACCTTGAATATTTTTATTCCAAGTTCAAGATCGATGGGGAATTTTCGAGGTACACACATAATAGGGTTCCGAACATTTCTATCAATTTTCAATTTTTGCTTATTATTGTAACTTCATTATTTAATATGACCAGATCAATTGTCCTGTAAAATATTTTAAAAAGACAAAGGATTATAGGCAATCAGTAGTAAACTTCACTGTGTAATTCCCAGTACAGTTCACTATGATGTGTTCTCTCCCTCAAAAGTAATATGGGCCTAGCATGACTATTTTGACAATCAAATTTTCCAAAATTAGTATATGTACTTTACGCCTGATACAAATATTTTATCATAAACTAGCTGTCGCCCGCGACTCCGTTCGCGCGCTGTTAATAACCTTATATGACACGTTCGTAGATTTACCATAGCAGCGCCATCTATTGATTACTTACTCAACTCAGTCGAAAGGTATCGACATCTGTTAGAATCATTTGGAGTTAACAGATAATTGTGATTGTCGAATAATAACAGACAAATAATTAGCAATAAATTAAAATTGCGACTATAATTTGAGATTTAAACTATCCTATCTCTCAAGTTGGATCGAACTGCACATGGTGTGCGAATTTTATTATAATCGGTTAAGTGGTTTAGGAGTCCATTGACGACAAACATTGTGACACGAGATATATATATATTAAGATTTTGTCGGTGACGATACTAAGGGGATTGACACAAATATTTGTGCTAAACCCACTGTATATCCTTTTTCATTTATTTCTAATTCAGTTGCAGTACTGAGACGTGCACTTGTAATGGACGTCTGTACCACACTAAGTGTGATCTCATCCACTGACTGGCGAATAGAGAGGGGAAAGGTCAAATACACTACGGGAGTCATTATGTCAGGCACTCATCGTGCTTCCGCGTAAATTACGCAAATGTGTGCCGTATGACCCAAGTAACAAGCGACTGGCTACCATTAAATAATTGCACGGTAAAAATCTGCTGTAATCATAACGAAACTAATTTTATGGCGGGAAACACTAATAGACCTCTAAGAATAGGTAACTATCAATTTTTAAGCTTATTGCGGTCATGAAAATTATAATTTTGCAACAAAGAATTTGGTCTTTTAACATCTATAAATTCAAAGTACTGCATAATAATGTAAAAATGAAGTTAATTTTGTAAGACCTAGAACTGCAGATTAAAGAAGTAGAAACACATGTTTTGATTACATTATTATTAATCTGACTTCTAAAAAATTCATTTTCTTGATACCGAAACATATAACTTAAATAATTAAGGCCATAATATGACCTGAGTATAATAAACATTTGAATTATTTACGCTCCTTCCCGCTGTAATAAAACTCCATGTTGAGCAAGACTAATATTTTAATGTACCCTCTGAATAAACATAAAAATGCACAGATAACAAATCATTCACTTGTTTATGAATACAGATACTACATCATCCTCCTTCCTTTTTTTTTTTTTTTTTTTTTTAACCAAAACATTATGCAAAAATCTTACAAACTAATTAGAACAGCAAAACTTAAACTTAACATAAAGTAAATACTTTTTTTTTTTTTAACCATAATAATAACAGAAAAAAAAAAATTAAACTATTAACATTTAGCTTAATGTAAAACTAAATAAGTATTTTAAACTTCAATTACGGAAACAAATTTTTAAACTTATTTTTCGCTGAAATAGCCGCCTGCCTAACATCAATTTTTTGCGCATTATTATTGGGTAAGAGTGAAGACGTTGCGATTGTGGTGGCCTCGTTACCTAGGTCGCGTTGTAATGCCGAGTCTGCGCTAGACGTTCCCGGGATGCAGCCGCTCTCAGTGGGTTCAGTAGCGCCATAGGCACTGCCCTGCTGACCAATATTAATCAAATGCCGCCTATTACGTCTGTAACATCTGCCCGCGGCATCACTAACAAAATAAGATCGTGGTTGCGCAGCGCGCGCCTGCACACGGCCGCGCCTGCGCCGACTCACTCCGTCCGCGATGATCACCTCCTGCCCGGCCTGCAGCTCCGGGAGCGCCCTCGAGTGCCAGTCGTATCTAGTTTTACACTTAAATTGTTTTTCTCGAATGTTTTTATAATCTTCGCTATTGTCTCGAGAAGGTTTAAGTTTGCTCAGATGAATGGGAAGCCGAGTATTTATCCTACGACCCATCAATAACTCCGAAGGTGAAGCGATGCCGTCACGCGGTGTCGCTCGAAAATTTAATAATCCTAGATAAAAATCAGTGCCCGACAAATACGATTTCTTTAACATTTCTTTTACGGTTCTAACAGTTCTCTCACTCCGTCCATTCGACTGCGGATAATGGGGCGACGTCGTGATATGATCAAAACCCCACGTCCTACAAAACGATGCGAACTCTTTCGACGCGTAAGCGGGCCCATTGTCTGTCACCAGATGGGCCGGAATGCCGTGTCGAGCAAATTGCTCCTTTAAAGCGCCGATAACTGATCTGCTACAAATATTCGTTAACATAACTACCTCAACAAAATTCGAAAAGTAATCCACTAATATAAGATAATAGTTTTTTCCTATTTGAAAAATATCTGAACCTACCTTGACCCAGGGTATATCAGGTATGTGGTGAAACAAGAGGGGTTCACGCGGAGGGCGCGGAGCGCGCTCTGTACACGCTGCGCAGCGCCGCACGCGCTGCTCGACATCGCGCGACATGCCCGGCCAGAACATGACCTCGCGCGCGTGCCGCTTGCAACGGTCTATGCCCATGTGCCCGTCGTGAACGCGTTCTATCATCTCCTTACGCAGACCGCGCGGTATATACACAAGATTGTCCTTAAAAATTATGCCATCGACGTATTCAAATAATTCCCTGTAGGACCACTGCGCGCGAACACGTTCATCGACTTCGTATTTATTGTCTGGCCAACCGTTACCTATATACGATATTAAAAGTTGACACTCTTCATCTTTGGCTGTAAATTCCTTAACAAGTTTTGTTTTTTCACTACTGAATCTGACATTTTCTAACAAAAAACAGGTCTGCTCCTCGACTTCGTTACTTATGTTATCCGACAATATTTCTCCTAGCGGAGCTCTCGACAGTGTATCCGCAATATACATATACTTTCCGGGCTTGTATACAACTTTAAAATCATAAGCTTGTGCCCTTAACATCATGCGTTGGAGGCGAGCCGGCACCGAGTCCAAAGATTTCTTAAACAAGGATTCTAATGGTTTGTGGTCTGTCTCCACCGTAACGTCCGACCTACCGAAAACATATTGATGGAACCGCTCCAACGCAAAAACGATAGCTAGTAATTCCTTTTCAATCTGCGCATAGCGACATTGCGTGTCGTTGAGCGTCATGGAGGCAAACTCGACGGGACGACCTCGCTGCAGCAGTACGGCGCCGAGCGCGCGCGCACTCGCGTCCACCGACACCAGCACTGGCGCGCGCGTCTCGTACAACGCCAACACAGGCGCGGCGCTCAGCAGCCGCTTGACGCGCGTCACCGCCGCCTCTTGTACCCTGTCCCAGCACCACACGCTATCTTTTTTTAACAAACATCTCAACGGATAAACTTCCTCGGAATAATTCGGTATATATTTCGATAAATAATTAACCATGCCCAAAAAACGTTCCAAAGACGGCCTATCTTTAGGTGGTGGCATATCCGTAATAGCCCTTAATTTACTCTTATCTATTTGCATGCCGCTAGCGCTGAAAGTATGACCTAGATAATTAATTTGTTTTACGGCGAATTCACATTTTTTACGATTAAATTTAATACCTACTTCTCTGGCCCTATCGAGAAGGGCCTTTAAGCGCCTATCGTGTTCTTCGATATTTACGCCCCAAACGACAATATCGTCTACAAACGAGTCAACGCCTTCTAAATCCTCTAGAATCTGTCGAATTTTTGAATGAAAAACTTCCGGTGCACAATTAATTCCGTACGGTAAGCGCAAGAACTGGTAACGCCCGAAAGGCGTCCCGAAGGTACATAAATCGGCGCTCGCATCATCGATCTCACACATCCAAAAACCCGAGCGCGCGTCGAGCTTGCTGAAAACGGTGGCCCCTTGCAGCCTGCAAGCTATCTCCGCGAGCGTGGGCAACGGGTAGTGTGCGCGGCGCACGGCGTTGTTGAGCGGACGCGGGTCAAGACACACGCGAATGCCGCCGTCCTTCTTGGCGGCCACCACTATCGCGTTAACCCACTCCGTCGGATGAGAAACTTTTCGTATCACGCCTAACTCCGTCATGCGATTCAATTCGACTAACAACTTTTGTCTAACCCCTATAGGTATTTTTCTAACAGGACATATCGACGGTTGTACACTCTCATCGATTACAATTTTATATTTACCCGGTAACTTGCCCAACCCCTTGAACAAATCGTCGTAAGATGTAATGTCAATAGTATGGATACGCCTTATCATACCTAATTCTTCACAAGCATTTTTTCCGAGTACACTTTGACAATTATGTTTAGTAACAATGAAATGCAAATTATATGTACGACTTTTGTATGTCCATGACAAATCACATGCTCCAACAACAGTTAAGTAATTACCACAAAATGACTGCGCTCTTGTGTTATCTGAATATAAAATAGCAAAGTCGCATCCTAGTCTTTTAAACGTATCTATAGAAATAACATTTAAATCTGAACCCGTATCTAACTTAAATAACTCGCGATTTCCACTACAATTTAAAATTAAATATTCATACCATTTGCCGCCATACTTGTTGTCCTTACATTTTTCACGAAGAGTCGAAACATGATAAAGATCCTTATCACTATCACTTTCGTAACTTTCATTTAATTGCATTACTTTTTTATAAAACTTTTGCCGACAACACTTTTTAAAATGTCCTATTTGATTGCATAAAAAACAAATAGCCTTTTTAGCTGGGCAGGTAATATCGCTATTGCAATTGTAATTAGCGCAACAAAGACATTTAACTCGCGGCGAGACTTCGGAGCGCCGACGCGCCGCCGGCAGGGGGCGCTGTTGGCCGCCGCGACCGCGCCCGCGCCGCCCGTTGCCCCATGCGCCCGCCACGGCGTCCACCGCGAGGCCCGACGCTCCCGGCTCCGGCTCCGCCGATCCGCCTTTTGTTTCTTCTATCTGCTGAGTCTCCTCGTTAGACATTTCATTTGCCTGACATATTTTTACTGCCTTAGCCAGCGTAAGATCCTCGGTCCTGAGTAATCTTTCCCTCACGACGCCATCCGCTACTCCACAAACTATTCTGTCGCGTATCAAGCCGTCTTCTAAATGTTCGAACTCACAGGACTGACTCAACAATTTAAGTGCGGTGACATATTCGTCTATGGACTCCCCTCGGTTTTGAGATCGCGTAAAAAATTTAAATCTGGTGATCGTCGTATTTTGCTTCGATCCAAAGTGTTCATTAAATTTTTTCACCAAAATCTCGATATCCTCGGCGTCCTCATCTTTCGTAAATTTAAACGTAGTATACACATCGTAACCTTCCGGGCCGATTAAATTCACTAATAGACTGCTTTGTACATCTTTTGTACTTTTGTGTACTCCCGACGCTTTCAAAAAGACTTGAAACTGTTTATACCACTTTCGCCAGGCGTCTGCGCGCGCCGCCGGCCCACCTTGTAAAATTAATTCTGCTGGAGGTCTAGCGTGCTCCATTTTAGCGCAAAACTACACTTTTCTAATAAAATCGTAATTTAACACCGCTGCCACCATGTAATAAAACTCCATGTTGAGCAAGACTAATATTTTAATGTACCCTCTGAATAAACATAAAAATGCACAGATAACAAATCATTCACTTGTTTATGAATACAGATACTACACCCGCTACAGCTCTTGACGTAGACGGCAAGAGCGCATAAGGTGCGTTAAAAGGATTCTGCGACAGAACGCGAAAGTTTGTTTTCCTTGCCTCTTGAAACGTTCCATGCATCGTTAATATATCTAATGCGTTCAACATATTTGTTAGTAAAACCACGACCTCTTCCCACCTAACTCAACGACGTGCTAGTTGAGGTAATCAGGGAAGAATTGCGCAATTGCACGTTGCTTTTGATCATGGAGTCCAGTATCATCAAATGTAATTTTAAATATAGATAGAATTACAGTACTAATTAAAAAATAGACTCATTTAATCCATTCAGACAAAATACTTAAAAAAAACAAAACATGCTAAAAAGGAACGAAAAAAAATCAAAAGCAATATTACATCTATGTATACATGTACATATTAATAAAAATGAGGTGTCTGTATGTATCGTTTAAAAAGAACATTTTTTAAAATGTTTGTCTATATGTCTGTGCGCAAGGCCGAGTTTGTTCAGGGTAATCTCCGGAACGGCTAAATCGATTTTGACAGGACCTTGAGTGGAAGCTAATGCACATGAGCTTATCATGGGGTGCTTTTTTCTTTTTTTTTTTAATTATACGCCTACGAAGACGAGTGAGATTGCTTGTTATAATAATAAAAAAAAACAGTTAGATTGACTTTATCCTATAATATATCTGATAGTGGAATCAAATGACCTCTTACTCTTCAAATTAAGAAGTTATAGAACACAGTAGAAGAAAGATCATACAAGCAAACCAGTGAAAACATTAACCTCCCATCAGTTGTATAAAAAGAGAACAGACAAATAGACGATTTAGTTGATTACGAACAAAGTGGGTCGAGTAAGTTTACGTTTAATATTTCGACAAGAATACTTGACCAAACATTCAATAGATTTATCTTGAACGGTATTTAACCACAAAATTAATGCGTCATTGTATAATGCGAAATTAAAAAAGTTATCTAACCGTTGGTTTCTGAGACAAACTCAGAAAATCATGTTTTTTATTTCACTAGCCGTTTACTTTATTTTGAAAGGGACCGCTGTTAAATGTGACTTAAAATTCATAGTGATAAGACATGAAATATTTGTAGTTAAGTATTACATTGTTAACTGCAAACAAGAAGTCCAGTAAAATATATACGAGACATCAAATCACCAATGTCGTAATCTTGGGATTTACTTTAGAACGTGCTACGATTTCGTCTCACGCACAAAAACAACAAAATTAAAACGTGTTAAGAATGAGTACGATCGAAAACAAATAATTCTGTTATACTTCAAGATTAATATGTAAAAAAAACCAAATGGGACCCATCTGCAAGCACTTCCTTTCGATTAAAATAATTTTTATCAAAATCGGACCACCAGGGGCGGAGATTCACAGTAACACACATAAAAAAAAAAATACAGTCGAATTGATAACCTCCTTCTTTTTGAAATCGGCTAAAAATACATTATAGAACATTGCACATTTACCTTTGGTTTCTGAGACCAAAAACTCTGTAAAAAATATCGTTATTCCTGTCACTATCTTTCACAGAACAGAGATAGCAATGTATAATCGCAGTTAATGATATAATCATTACAACTATTATATGAGCTATAGAAAATACCTAATTTTAGTATTGAATTTTAATATTTTTCTAGAATTTTAAAGTCAATTGTGCTTGCAATACTTACTTAATATTTCTGCGTAAAATTCTCCTTAGCCAGTGATAAATCAATGCTAGAATCATCTTCCGCATGTTTGCGACTCGCGGCTCGCGGTGAGTCGACCGAAGACGATCACTGTTTTAATGACGTCAAAACCTTTGCCCCGCACTTTCCAATAACGTAAGCGAACGTTACATCGCAAATATACTAAGTATCCATATTTATACATTTATAAAATGCATTATCATTATTCTCAGCTCACATTAAATAACTTCTGAATCTTATGATTGAATGTTTACCTCTTTTTCTATTATTTAGTGGCGCCAAATCTTATAGGAGAGGGGCGTTGAATCTTATACGCCACTGATAACATTCCTTTAGTTTTCGTATAGATTTGTCAAATAATTGTAAACTAATTGATTCCCTTATTGATCTCTGAGTTGGTATTGGTCAATAAAAGTTCAAAAATTACTATACTAGAGTCGTAATAATAATAAACAATGCTACAAAATGGAAAACAAGACAAGCATATCTATGCCGACATAATTATATTGATGTTCGTTTTGTATCTCAAAAAAATATTGAAACTACTCAAATTATATATTTATATGTTATATAACAATATATTTTATATGTTTAATTATAGATATTGTATAGAAAGTATTATTGTGAATAATTTCACAACAATCTTATTTACATAACATATTTCTGGTATATACAATGTAAATAGTAATGTGAAATATGTTATGTAAGAATTTAGGGACAGTATAATTATTGTTTTATTCGAAAAAGATACATTTAGACACTGTTTTCTTAAACACGTGTTTTAACCATTTGACAACCGATGATTTATATTATTGCCGTTAACGTTATAAGAGTATGTTTTAACCTTAAAATGTATCATTAAAACAGCTTCTGTAATCTTTCTTTTTAATCTGTATAACTTTTTATTATTTAAAAGTCATCATCGCATTTCGGAAGTCTAATCATATTTCAACAATCATGATTTCTGGTAATGTCTTAACGGGCGATGAAAGGGTTGACATATTATGTTTTGTGGTAAAATATAATTGAATCACTGTCTATGTTTTTATTGTAAGGTCTTTATTGTCTACGCCCTATTACTTGGGAAGCTTTATGTAAAAGATTCTTACTTAGAAACATAACTTCGTTGGCATTCATGTTTCCAATTTTGTTACAACAATGTAACAAGATTTATAAAATAATAAAAAGTAAAAACAACGCACGAAGCAAGGAGTTTGTACAAAGACATTAGCATGCGGGCTCTCTACGGATTGGAAATTTAGTGGCATCTGTAATCTCGGTTTTATATCTTATACGTGATGGTTATGCCTGATGACACTTCGCTGTCACCGGCTGCTCCGGCGAGATGACATCATTGACAACTGTTTTCACTTATTTACTTACTTATTTAACAGTGAACTATAAGTACCTGGACGTGAAATTTAAGGGATATTTCACAAAACATAGATTTAACTCATTTTCCACTTAACAATTAGCCGCGCGACTCTACGGTCGTCTTTTGATGCAATCGTATGTCCCATTTCCACTTGTGGTTAGCTGATTGACTTCTATGTATATCATCATCAACCTACCCTTATCCCTATGGAGGGTCGGCACAGTATTTACTACTCCTCCATACATCTCTATCAGCCGTCATATCTGAATTTACCCCCTTCTTACGCATATCCTCTTTCACACAATCCATCCATACTTTCTTTGGTCTACTCTACCTTTATAGCCATCCACATTCAATCTCATTACTTTTTTGTTTATATGGTTATCATCCCTCCGCATAACATGTCCAAACCACGCTAACCTTCTGCTCCTCAATTTCTCGATAACTAGCGCTACTTTCAAACTTCCTCTGATATGCACATTCTTAACTTTATCTTTTCTTGTCACACCACACATCCATCTTAGCATACGCATCTCAGCTACATGCAATCTTCTTTCATCCGAAACCTTGGTGGCCCAACATTCAGATCCGTACAATAAGACAGGTCTTACGATTGACTTATATATATAGTAATTTAATAGGACTAGCCACTAAGTGAAAATAGGGCCTAACAAGTTATATATATGGTGCCTACGTTGTCTACGATCTCAGATATAAAAGTGGTAATAAAAAAGTTATCTTCATTCTTCAAAAGTGACAAGCGTGTCGTACGCGCTACTGTCGTGTAGCAGCGATTTTTCTCGACCTCGAGACCTTCTCTGGCCCGATGTTAACTAAACTTGTTATTAAATATGTTATAAAACAATAATTTACGTCACGCGAGTGTTGCCATGAGGTTAAATTTTAAAATATAATTTAAAGTTATTACCGCTAGAAGAATATATGATAAAACAATATTTTAACAGTTTTGAAATTAAATTATTACTTCTTTAATTTTTTTAGTAGGATTGATAAAACAACAATAACGAATTCAAAGCCTAGTAGCGCCATCTATTAATAATAATAAACTCTATAAATTAGAATTTCAGTGAGAGTCGTACAACTTCAATGCATAGAAAAGTTAATTTAGTATCCGAATATACGTTATTTCTTGGTTACCCTACAAAGACATATTGTATCCGAATAAAAAATCGTGTTGACGCTACTCATGATGCAGTTTTAATGTGATAATTTAATTACGACGACGATGTAGCAATTTATTTTCGTCGACGAACGGATGTTTGGAATGTACTGCTCACTTCACCTTTGACACTAACAGAAATATGTCTTCAAATAATGTAACTATCAGAGCTTACGTGGTGAAAGTCGTGTGAAGTCGGATAGAAATAATGTTGCCATGATTTTTTTAGCATGTGGAGTCTATGGCAAATAACGTTTCTCTTAAATCTGCAGCCCAGTAAACAGAGGTCATGGCTTTCTGTATCTCGTTACCTCATTAGTTACTGGGTCTCTTAAAATTAATGGGACAAGAAGGGAAAATCAAAAGGGTAATATCACTTTAAACAACTGGTCAAGGATATAGGTATGTTTTTTTTTTTTTTTTTCGCTCCACTCAGGTCGAGGCCGGGTCATGAAGCATTGAATATCGATCATGACCTACGATGACATTTGTAAGGTCCTTTTAGTTATAAGATCAGCCCCATTTTAAAGGTCTATTAAAGAAAGTATATCGTTGATCTATGGCTCAGAGGCGAAATTAAAAATATGACTGATATTTTAAACTTTTAAAATCAAAGGTTTTGTCTTACATTTTTTTGTTGTTTGTTATTTTGAATTATAAATAAGAAACATTGATTTACTTTTCTTGTTTTTTTAAGGTTATTTTTGTGTCTAATACTAGGTCTCACTTATTTACTTTTAGCGTTGAACTTTCAAACGCGCAATAAAATCTAGAAATATTTGATAATATTGTAAAAGTCTAATAATTATAATTGCAGCTTTATACATTATTTTAAATTTGTTAATAACTTTAAGTTATTTTGTATTGGAAATACTAGATTTTAATGGTGTATAATTCATTATTCATTCATTAATAATTACGAAATATAACGTAACGCACGCGACGTTAGAATATGTGTATTTGCATATATAAATAATTTTGAGTAATAAATAATAATAACTATTGATAATTTATACAAAAATGACAATGATAAAGAATTAATCTCACAATAGTATAGACATTTGGAATAATTTAAAACTGTTGTAACCGTGCTTTTCCAGTGTTAAAACGCATATAAAATATATTTTCAAATCTCTGATTATCTTTAACTTTAAAAGTTAAATTTTGAAAACCTAAAACAATTTTCCTTTTTATATCAATATAAGATGTTAAATGCACAATCAAGTTACGTGTGGACCTAGTACGAATATAATATGTGAATATCGCCATCGGATCGTCTACGAAAACATTTATATTTTCACAAATATTCGTGCATTCTGGTCACTTAGTGTTAAATGTTATACATAAACAACTGTAACAAAACAATGTCTTACAGATGTGTTGCCTACTTTTTTTCTTTATATTTATGCAGTCACAGCATCCTCTATCGCCAAATATTACGTGACTAAAGATCTGGGAAAGGAAGCTGAAGATGCGAAGGCTTTGACGTAACATTTGCGGTGGCCAATGGAAAGTGAGCGGTTGTGGAGGGTCCCCGCGTGCCCAAGTATCAACGTGTCTTCGCGTCCTTGTACCTCTTACTGATTTAACTATACAGCATGTCGTTACGGCTTAAATATCGTATGGTTTATTGATTAATCTCTCTCGAAGACTCTTAGTAATCTACGTAGTCAATTAAATTTAATTGGCTAGAAAAAAAATATGGTGCGTAAGTAGGACAAGGTGTAATGAATCGATCACATATTCTAGAATACCAAAATACCAAATCCAAATGTACTAAACAAATGTTCTCATTTTCTCTATCCCATCAATACTCTTTATCTAATATATAAAATTCTCGTGTCACAGTTTTCGTTGCCATACTCCTCCGAAACGGCTTGATCGATTTTGATGTAATTTTGTGAGCATTTGTCAGCAGGTCTGATAATCGGCCAACATCTATTTTTCATACCCCCCCCCCCCCATTTTTTAACTGCGCGCGGACGGAGTCGCGGGCGACAGCTAGTTATTTATATTTTTATTGATTTACTAGCTGTCGCCTGCGACTACATCTTCGTGGATTTAAAAATAAACTTTATTAGAAGCTTATGCGTTCTTCCAGACTATGATCTACATCTATGCCAAATTACAGAGTCTAGTCAAACGGTCTAGAAGAACACATAGGCTATTTATGTTTTTTTTTTAAATTCCGCGCGGACAAAGTTGTGGGTGACAGCTAGTAATGTTATATATATAGATAGATGAAATTTCTAGGATTCGGACATGACGAAGCTGTTTGACATCTCTACGTCATTGCTGGTGTGATTGACCTGGTTGTCCTCATATAGATGCAGAAATGCTAATTTGCTTTAAATTTATCTATGCCTATTATTCTAGTTCACGGACACTACGTCTATATATTGTCTATTTGGAATTTTAAATAAAAAGTATAAATTAAAAAAGCGGTCTGTCTTCATCTTTCTGTTTATATTTAAATAAGAGTCTGTAATTAGATGTATTTAAGAGAAAGTCTCGCGTATTAATGCGAATTTTAAATCATCTTAACTTCTTATGAGTTACTGGCATGTATGTTAATAGTTTATGATTAAACATGAGACCATCAGCAGACGGACAGACAGACTGTACAGAGTTACCTACACACAATAAAAAAATCATTATGTCATCAATTTAGTTTTTATACAATTTTTAAGTACTCTAACTAGGCTTGGACTTTCTTTATATTATGTCAATGAATGAATCAATGTTTATTGTTGATTTTATTCTTTCTTTACAAAGGTGCCAGCTGAAAACCAGCGCAAGGACGGTATACTCTGTCCCTGTTTCGCTAAGCTGGCTTCCATTTGCCACACTTTTAAATAAATTTTGTGCCTTGTATGTATATTAAAGCGAATTAATAAAAGTCCTAGATGAAACAATGAAAGATGTCTATCACAACGCGATTTTACATTTTATCACAAAATCAATAATTCAACACAAAGTCAAATTACAATCATTATCAACGGCTAGAGTTTAAACTGATTTGTAATTTTAACATCACGAATACAAAATGGCAAAAAGGCAGAAATGCCTCAGTAATCAGTACTTATCTAACAAGCAGACAACCGGCAGCGTGGTTGGTTCTGAGTTCATAAGTTAAGTAAATTGAAGTTGAAGTTATGTTGACCTTCCGACGACAGAATAAAGACTGAACTTGCGGTGTCGGTGCAACGGCTTATATAGGGTAGATTCACGGGATGTGACGACATCGTTGGCGTTAAAGATTGATCAGCGACGACTTCCGTTTTGCTGGCGAGTAGGCGGATGTAGATGGCGTTGTAGCTCCGCTTTGCTACGTGCAGGCTCAGCAGGCGGATGTAGATGGCGTAACATGTATTTATGTGTGGTACTAAATGATTTTGTTTCTTTCTTTTAACAATAAAATCAAGTTATTTAAGGAATAGAATCTATATATAAAAATAAAAAGGGGAAGGCAGTGACGAATATAATCTTAACTAAGTTCATTTGTTTCAAAGTAATTAACCTTTGTATTATAAAGATGTTAAATAACGCTATGAATCTGCTTACGTAATCTAACTCAAATACCATCCCATCTCTGAACTGAGACATTTAGTTTCAAGTCGTGCATCTGATGTGTAGTGAAAGTAAAGGAGCTTTATGCTAAATATTGATATATTTAAACTATATAATATGAATTTACATATATTACCATAATCGTCTAACTATTAAATTTAATTTAATTACATTCGCATTAATTTCTTAAAAGAAAATTATTAAATACTTTAGAAATATGAATAAATTTATTAGATAATATTTTTTTACGTTATTTATTCAAAAAAAAATATTGAAAACAATAGAATAGAATAAAAATGGTTAAATTAAATGTATGTAAAATCTCAGCATTTAAATTACAAGCAATTTGGTGGCAATTATTGAAATTAACATCCGACCAAATCTCGACAATCTCTTGTCATGACGCAACACGGAAATCTCAATACAAGCTTATAATATTAGTGAAAGAATTCATTATCAATATTTGTTGTTATGCTAGCTAGTTGTTGCCAGTTATATCTACTAAAAGAACCAAGAAAAATGATCGACTAACATAAGAATAACCTAACCTTATGACACTAAAGGGAAGAATTCGTTTCGATCGACACCTTCACTCGTCAAAATCTGTTCAGTTGTAGACTGTTGATTTAAACAAACATAGTTTAAATTTATCAAAGCTTGTTGATAGCACATATTTGTTTTTTTAATATAGAAGGCCGTTTTACTGGTCAACCTTAGGGTATGTCTTTTTTTGCATTCATTACGTATGAACATTGCACAGTACGAAACTATACGTGTGCAGAATCTCTGCACAAAACTGGCGACCCTGTCTGCGAAGGCCCCTATAGCATCTATGCGCATACAGAACGCTATTAAAAAAACTCCTTCATGTATTCAACACTTGTGTATCGACATGTTGCAATAAGTGAGGTTAGAAAAAAGTGGCTTCATGCCGCCATTTTGGTAATGCTTAAAATTATAGACAAAAGAATAAAAGACGCGAAGTTTCATGTTGAATAAATCAATTTTCAATATTGATTTTTAAAAAAAACCTTTTTTTTAGCTCCGTTCCTTTGCCGCACTACGGGGTCCTAGGAAGATAAGTGTGTACAGGGATACCGGAGGGATTGGTTTGATAACTTCACAATATTTCGAAATATATGGAAACAAACAATAAAAACTAAAACAGGCTAAACAAAATATTTAGTAAAATTAGACCACGTTACAAACCACGATATTTTTAATACTTTATCTCAGTAGTTTGTCTTTCCAGGCTAGTCGTGGTCATCAAGTAAGTGCAGAGACCATGAACATATAATTACATATATATTTCTTAATTTTGATGCGCAATTTGTTTTTAATATCTTATTCATTATATTTCAATAATAAGATAGTTTATATTAATAGTGACCAAATAGTGACATCGCCAATAAGGCAAAGTCAACAACGTAATCTTTACCGTACACTCTCTACAATTTATGCATATCATCGTTGATCGATGTATCGGCAGAAAACCGCTTGATTTATGACGGAGCATAATACGCATAAAACTATAGATTAATAGCTGTCGCCCGCGACTACGTCCGCACGAAATTAAAAAAAAACTTAATTAGTAGCTTATGTAGTCTTCCAGACTATGTTCTACATCTGTGCCAAATTTCATCAAGATTTGTTGAGCCGTTCCGGAGATACCTCCAAACAAACATCCATCCATACATCCCGCAATTATAATATTAGTAAGATTAATGATCATTTTGAGGGATAATTGGTTAACATGCAAAATAAGAAGAAAAAATATGCTTAAATAAATGTTATGTAAAACTTGCATGGATCCGAAAGAACTATGTAATTCTTTATGTATTTGTAACAGTACTCACATCAAATTATTAAATTATTAAAGCGTAATTAAAAACACTCGAAAGCGGTAATAAAAAAATACAATTTGTACTTTATTGTCTATTAATCCAGACTTGAGCAATATTCAGAAATGTAGTAACAACATCTCTATATTACTCTAGTCTTGTTGGATCTAGTCTTTAACTGAACACTAGGAAGTGCAGACACGAATTATATACCAAAAAACACCTCGAGGTCATTGAAGACACATCACAATACAATATTTTTCTAAATCGCGCAAGCCTCATTAGTTTTTTTTAAGGCCGAAGAAGAAAAAATTGAGAGCTTACGTTATTTCTGACATTTCATAATTTGTCAGATGGTATCGGACACAAGTCATGAGCGGTACAGTTATTTCATTTCCTTCGCATAATTTGAATTATTTTTATCTTAACTTACTTAAAGAATAGTTTAAAGTAGTGGTACTAGCTTATGCTCGCGACTCCGTCCGCGCGGAATTAAAAAATAAACTTAGTGTCTATGTGTACTTGCCAAATTTCATCGTGATCCTTATAGCTGTTTTGGAGATATCTTCTGAAAAACATCCATTCATCCATCTATACATTCGTATTTTATATTTAATAAGATTGGTAAAATAATTCTATTGTGACTTTAAAATATCAATTATTAAAAAAAATCGATGAGTCACGACTTAATTTTAAATGAATGAAACATTCGACATGTAATTTCTTGCACGCTTTAACTTTCAAGTTTGAAAGTAACATTGTAAGGAGATCTTACTTCACTTCGTTCACTTGTATACTGAATGCTAGACGCTTTTGGAAGGTGATAATTATTGTGAAGGTAGTCTGTTACAGCAATGTTAGGCACAAAATACAAATACCTTTAAATCATTCAAAGCATTATTTATAGTGACCACATTTCATCTTTTAAAATTATCTTAATTAATCTTAGCATTTTTTTGTGAAAAATTTATCTCTACTAATTAAATCTAGAAGTGATTAATTAAATGTTTGAATATATTATTCTTATATTAGACAGAATTATGATTTATGACTAATTCGCCACTTTTAACTTTATAACGAATATGTTATAAAAAAATCAAAGTTGTTTTTTCACTTTTGCTTTTTAAAATAAGTTTAATAAATCGTTAGTTTATTGAGGTTAAAAAGTTATTGGTATAAACGCTTCCGCTTATGTCTTTGGGACACACGCCACTAATCGTAGATAACCTCATGCCGTTATTTTACGCTTGTGAAACTAAAGTTTGAATGTGTTCCGAATATTGTTGTGAGATTATGCATCTACATTCTCAACGTATCTATACGCCATTCTTCTATATCTTTACTAATATAATAAAGAGGAAAATTTGTATATTACTTTATGTAACGGATAAACTAAAAAACTTTTTAGAATTTTTTACTCTTTGACTTTTTGTTTTTGAATTTTTGTTCGGTCAATAACAAGTTGGGTAAAATGTATTTATTCATGACGACATAATGGCCGTCTGTTAACAATTACTGTAGTACTTCGTAAAAATAGCTATTGAACTTTCTACAAATAAGTATATGAAAATACGTTAAATTAACAAGCGAAGCGTACTTATTTGATATTATCTATGTTAATTATTTTAGTTAAAAATATATATATATATGTATAATTATCTTCTTTTTTTGTTATTAAGTTTAGTTACCCTACCACCTAAGTGCAAATGAGGTGAGAGAAAATGGGCCAGCTGAAAACTAGCGCAGGGAGGACCGAGGTCGTCCCTGTATCTGTCCTATATTTTGCCACGTGCTTAATTTTTTTGTATTTATATTAGTTCATAAATTAATTTATTCTTTTCTTTTCAGTGGTAATAAAGGTTTATTCTATTCTATTTTAGAAATGAATCTACCTATATTTAATAGTTTAATTAAGTTTTGTAGAAAACATATAGCCTACTAAAACTCTTACGACCATTCTTAAAGATTTAGTAATTTAAAGGTTAGAATAATTTAGTCGAAAATCTATGAAATGACTGTAACACGAGCTTCAATTAGCACTTAACAGACTAAGCAATAGTTGAATTACGCTCAATGCCTTTTAACCACAAAACTCTTTGATTTTAAACCTTTCAAATTATTACATTGGTCATCGAGTGTCCTCAGTTACCTTCTTAAGGCAAATCTGTTTCAACATTGTTTTGTTAAAGATACAGACTTCGTCGCCTTGTTTTCAGGACAAAAGTGATATTTAAATTGAATGACTGAATCCGTTCGTGAATAGGAAGAGATGGATGGATTGCGTGAAAGGTGACATGATCAAGAAGGGGGTGACAATGGAGATGACGGTAGACAGATTGATTTGGAGGATGGAAACCTGATGCGCCGACCCTACGTAGATGGGACAAGGTCAAGGAGATATATGTGACTAAATCCGTCCTTTGGAAACTTTATGACGCATCACCCCCTAAACATTCTAAATGTACTCTACTCGTATATTCTTTGGAAAACTTAGATGAAGAGGCCACATAAATATCCCAAAGGATGCTGTATCGTTTGCCATATTCATTGGCCATATCAATTGCCAATGAACATATTCATTTGATTAAAGTTAATTTTTGGTAATTTCCAGTTAATCGAGAAAGTGTCGTTAAATTACAATTTGTAATGCCGAAACAGTGTCACGCTTGCAAATTACCTTTACTCTGACAGATTGTATTGTTCAATAATGAAAAGTTTTTTTTAATACAACATACGTTATAAAATTTTGATGCACGATTTCTCCTCAATTCTATTTCATAGAATTTTAACGTTGAATCAAATTAATATTAATAAATATGGTTTATATTTTCTGTGACTTTTTTTTTACCGGAAACTTCCTTAAATTCTTATTTTATTTAACATCTGAGTCAGCAACTAGTTGTGTATTCAGGCAATATACGGAGCAGATCACTTGACTACACTCGCTGTCAGGATATTGGCAGCCTTCCCAGAGTTTTCAGGGCATTACACTTACGGCCTCGGTAAAGAAAAAGTTACAACTAGGTGTCAAGTACAGATATGTTTTAAAGTTGACTATGATGTTATTTAAAAGTATTAAATGACTTACAAAGAATTAAGATACTGTTTAGTAGATCTCACTCATAAAAAATTTAGTCTAAGTTACCGCAAGAAGAGTTTTTTAATCTGTCAAGTAAGGTTTATTATCTCTTCAGTTCAGCAATTGAAACTCTCCCTTTTTATAATTAGGTATATAAGGTATTAATTTATACTCTTCACTTTACACTCTTCATTAAGATATATGAAGCTTTACCCTTCCTCCTGGGGTGATATCGTGCGAGGGTCACATTTGTAACTCTGTTTATCGTATTATTGTATAACAAAAATCCAACTGCACTAATTTGTTTTATATTTATAAAAATATGTGACCGAGTAAAAAATTTCAAACACCATATTTAAAGTTTTTACCTAAAATATTTAAAGGCCGATGTACGTGGACTTTTTAAAGCAGCAGTGGTAACTGCTTAAAACAGTCCGTGTACGGCGGCATTATATGAAAACACTATAACTTTTTAGTAAACAAAACAATTAACATATTTGGACTCGACTTGCTTCTTTGTCGACGTCAGTTTCCAGTAAATATATCGGTAACAATTTGTCATAACCAAATATTGAACATCAAACAAACACACGAACCACTATATTGAATATCCCTTTCTTATGTATACTACATACATGAAGCTTCGGATGGAGATGCAGTAATGTAAGAAGAGATCTCCTGAACCACCAGACTTGGATCATAACTCTAAGCGTAGCATTCTAGGATAATGCTTGAAAGTTGTTTTGAAGTTACGAACGCTTACAAAACCGTTTCAATTCAAGATTTTCCCAGGCGTTAAAAGACGATCTTTGCAAATTCTTTCACACTTGGTGTATTTTTCCACACCGGTTTTGAGTTATGACATTAGATAGCAGCAAAACTCAGTTAATGATACGATACCAGAAAATTTGCTCAAGTTTACTTTTCAAGCTAGGTTCCCGTGTGGTCAACCTTCGACCTCTAATCGATGGTCGAAAAATTCGCGTGACGCCCTCTAATTAGATAATTTCCTATCCGATAGCAGCATCTCCCAGCTTACACAACCCGTCCTTTCTCCTCCCCACCGCACAGAGCACGCTATATAGACCTACTGCACTCTCAATACATCACACTAGTTCGCTTTGAACCCCAGTGACACATCGCTAGCAACATGAGAACCTTCGTAGCGGTAAGTGTCCGCGACATGTGCCCAGTGACAAGTGATGTGCCCTTCCCAAATCATAAAGTGCAACGTTATACGTGAATTGTGAATTGATTAGAATTAATTTAAAATGTTCGTAAGAAATGGCATTCTTTTCTTATGAACTTTGTATTAATGTTAAAAAAAGGATTGCACTAGAATGATTTTAGAACGGACAGCACTATTGTGATAGAAATAATTTTAATTAATGTAATATTATTGATTTTTAACGTCTAAACCTAGGATTTAAAAAATACATATATATTTCATATTCAAATTAGTCGTAACGATAGCAACTTTTTAGAATTTAGCGCTAAAATAAAGGAGAAATTAATAATTTGCCTCAAAGACCGGTGATCGAATCATAGACATTGCTTCTGTTTACTAGTAAAGTGACGATAGAAGCGCCACCTATAATTTATCGGAATGAGAGAATCCGAACTAAATTAAATAATATTGGATTTCCCAATAGATTTTTGATAAAAAATATTTTACAATAATCTTTTTTCAATATACGGTAAAAATTAAATGTAAGGAAACATCTGTTTTGTTTATATTTTACAACGGAATACAAAAGCGCGGGAAAAGATAAACTGGTTTTTGGTGGATTTTGTTTTAAATGTGTTTTATAGGAGAGAGCATTGTGCCCACCAAAGCCCGCTACTCACCTTCAGTTTTAACTGTACAGTTTAACTGACAGTTAAAATTTTGTCCTAACACTTGGGGCTATACCATAAAAAACTTAGACAGTGTTTCAAATACGTTTTAGCTTAAATATACGTCAACACTTTTATACCGTGACTCTAGTGCCCGGCGCGGATTTTTTATAGATCTTGGTAATAAAAACATTATTTTGCGTAGGCTAGCAAAATGCAATCTTTACCATTAATTAATGAAGTACTTATACCATGCATTATGGTGATACATATTTATGATTAAATATATAACCGCGTTGACGTCGATAATATCAATCAGCGGCCGTGAAAAGGTTAATCTGTCTATCAGTATTTTTAGCCGACTTCAAAAAGAAGGAGGTTATCAATTCGACTGTATTTTTTTTATGTGTGTTACCGCGAAACTCCGCCCCTGGTGGTCCGATTTTGAGAAAAATTATTATAATTGAGAGGAAGTGCTTGCAGATGGGACTCATTTTTTTTTTTTTACAGTACAGTTCGACTGTTAAATTAAAACGAAACGTACGTAGCGGGCTCTATCGGGCTCTAGCGGGCTTTATCTATTGGAGCATACAATACGTGTGTCGGTGTAGTTTTCTCGCAATACGATATTCACTATTTTTTGGGGTTCTTTTCGTCAAGTTGTGATATGTTTGTAAATTACAAAACAAGTTAGAATAACAATTTGCACCTCAAATCTACGCACAAAATGAATATAAACTCGTGAACTTAAATTCTTTCCTTTTCGCAAAAAGTTATATAAATAATTAAAACATTCTAATTTGTAATGTAAAAGCACTCTAAAGCGTAATTTATTAGTTTCATACTTATAGTAATTCACATTAACTTGTATTGCGTAACTTAGTTTTCCCTTCGCCAAGTTGTGAAATATCAAAGACTGCCTCCGCTGTGTGGGGTCAGAGGTCAAGCGCTCACCATCGCATGCAATACGACGAGGAAATTGTAACATAAACTAAAGTATGGAATATTTTGCAAAATACAATCATATATGTCCTATATTGGTATATTTAAGTTTTGTTTACAGATATCGTAATTTTTCATTGTCGAAAATAACTTGTGAATTCAGTTTTAACTGACATAACTTTCGTTTCACCAAATCTGTAACCTATTCTTTTAAAAGTAGAATTAATTATAGTTTATTTAAAAAAAAAATCAGTCGAATTGATAACCTCCTTCTTTTTGAAGTCGGCTAATGAAAACATCTTCAAGTCCTAGTTATTTCAACGAGCAATTTTAATTACTTAGTACTTGTGCGAATTAAGTTAATCAATTAAAATCTTCGAGTAAGTGAGGTCGAGACAAGAATATTCTATATCAGCCATCACCTAAATAACTGAATATGTACTCATCGTGCGGTCACATCAAACGGTTAACCTTCTATTGCATGTTGTAATCGATTTTGTTTATTCCAATCGATTCTAAGCGCCCCCGTGCGTAGAATCGATAATTTATCGATTACGAATAAAATGACGTAACACTAAAACGCGGGAAAAATTTTACAGCATTTTTCTTCTATGTTATTCTATGGTTTTCTTTTTCAAACAAAGAGCAATCCTTTAAATGTACTTTATAAAAATCTTTTTTATTCAATGAAATTATTTTTGGCGCCACTTTTTTCACAAGTAACGTATAAGTACCGTTTATTTGTTAATAAATAAATAAACCATAGAGTAATGGCCGTGTCAGTGGCATACCATAAATTTAACGTTCACCGCAACGGCTACCGGCCGCAAACAGAACGCCCATAAAACTTTTAGTACCCGCATATTGACTCGCTAGGATAACCACACAATCCACATTTTCACAAAATATGTTGTTCAACAATTTTTTTACTTAAATATGAAAATCACTAGGGGCCACGCATAGCACGAAGCAGACAAGTTAAGAAGTCCCACGTAGTGTATATTTAGTATATATGAAAAATGTATGCTAAGGGTCTTCCTTAGTGATTCATTAACGACACAGCAGTTAGTGTGGAAGTAACATTGTAACAGATAAAATTATTTTTGAACGTAAACATATAAAAACCACTTTGAAAGCATTATGCATTGTTATTTTATAACTGTAAAAAAATAAAGGAACATATCCTAGATTAATACAATATCTGGTTACCTCAATCCAAAACTTGTCAATACATATTTAGCCGAAATTAACAAAATAATATGTTAAATATAAATTCAAACTCTTCAATTTTATTTGACTTTCACTTAATTAAAATGATTATGAAAATTCATTCTGATTACTTAAATTTGAATTACTAATTTCTAAATTCACTATAGTTATGTAAATTGAATACTGGATGAATATAAGTTTCCATGATTTCCACTATTGTGACGGAAGACAGTTTGTGATGTAATGTAGTCTTCTTCACAGAAAGCTTTCATTTTTTATTCAAAAACATAATTATGATGTTATTATACATTTCTAAACTTAGAAATCAGTAATAATCTATATACATAAAAGAAAGTCGTGTTAGTTACACTATTTATAACTTAAGATCGGTCGAACTGATTTAGCTGAAAATTGGTGGGTAGGTAGCTTAGAACCAGGAAACGGACATAGGATAATTTTTACCCCGTTTTCTATTTTTTATTCCGCACGGACGGAGTCGCGGGTAAAAGCTAGTAATCTATATTATAGACTCGCGCTTTGTTAAGTTTAAATTTGTCAGGAAACGTTTAGCACGCCATCTGTTGTGTAATGTACTAACTTCCCTGACCTATGACAAAGCACTTTCACTTTTCATAAAAGTATAATTAATATACTTTGATCCATAAACAATGAAAAATAGTAACGAAAGATATTGTATATTGTTCAAACTCTTGTTACATAAGTATTTCTACCTAGTTTTTATTTCTTTTATGCACTTTTGTGACCTAAAGCTATATTTTACAAGTCGTGAATTGATTCCATTGATAACAACATTACAATGCTACGACTGAGATTGAAGTACATATATTATTCTTTTAGTAGTTTTTAGACAAGGATCAATCATTTAAATCCATATTTAATTAGAACAAACAACTATCTTTACTATTTATAATGCAGGAGATGACAATTATGCAGAATGGATATATTTTAGAATGGACGCTATTATGACTAAAAAAGATGCATCCGCTTCGTTGTCTATCAAAGTCCGAATTTCACTGCTAACAGCAAAAAGAAAGTGATGAACGTCGATAAATTTTAGAAAACCAGAACTTAGCGTTATCACTTGACCTCATACTATGCCTGTGGCGTGGAATTTTACTCGCCAATTAACTTTAGAATTCACAAAATAGAGTTTTATCGACATACTTAAGAATGAATTTAATAAGAGTGGATTGTTGTAGTTGTTAGATCTTTCAATAAATTTATCTGAAAATGTTACCTAGAAGGTTTTTATTATTACGACTGAATTGTTTAATTAGGCGTTATTATAGTCACGTGATGTAACGGTTTCGTTGAACATGTTTGAATATTTACCATAGTTATTTTATCGCAATGTTCCACAGTTGTAAAAAAAATAGAAAGCGTATTAATTAATTGCCGGGTCTACATTTCACACGAGCAACATTGTTCACCTGCCTGCTTCAAAAATACGATGAGAACAATTCTCGTTCACGTAACGTGCATTAGAATATTATCAATTGTCGTTTGTTACATCAGCACGATTTCTGTTTAACGAGAAAAGGTAAAATATTAGGACAAGTTGGAAAGTTAACGAATACATGTGAATTTCAGTGATTGCATCACAATAAAATTTATTATTGTTTAGATTTAAGACATACGAGAAGTTAATTTAGATTAGTTTTTTCCAACCAATAAGTACTAATTGTATACATTGTTGTGCAGTGCATAGCCCTGGCGTTGGTGGCGTGCGTAGGCGCCGAGCCCCCCTCCGGCTACAGTTACAACCGGCCGTCCGGCGGACACGGCGGCGGCGGCTTCAGCGGCGGCCTGAGCGGCGGCGGCCCACTGCAGCCTGTGCCCGCAGGTTACCAGACCTCCGAAGGCCAGCACGTCGACGCCCAACTGCTGGAGCAGGTGCGCCAGATCCTCCTTAAGGAGGAGGCGTCCTCCGGCTCCGGCTTCGGCGGCGGCCACAGCGCGCCCTCTTCTTCTTACGGCGCTCCCTCCTCCTCCTACGGCGTGCCCTCTTCCTCCTACGGCGTGCCCGGCTACAGTGGTCGCGTCGTCGACATCAATCTAGAGGGTGTCCGCCAGGCCATCCAAGTCGCGCAGTACGAGCAGTCTGGAGGCTCCAGCGGCGGCTACCCCTCCTCCTCCTACAGCGCCCCCTCGGGAAGCTACGGCGCCCCCTACTAAGCGGGAAAGATCACCCCCTTCGTAATTCGGACGCAACACCATCTCTCGTCCGAATAGTTAAACGTTTACCGATGGACCGTCGGCCACGTACAATGTAGGTGGCCGCGGTTTCTGCCAGCTCGGCCAACGCCTGCGACTGTGCGCGCTCACGGGTCTGCGGCCGGCGGGGGGACAGTCGCTCCAATTCTCATGCGAAGTGTCCCACCGCCGGCCTTCACTCCTTGTTTTGTAAAAAGTTTATTGTTAATGTAGTTTAATTTATTTTTAAGTTTTTTCTTTACAAAAAAACAATAAATACATTTCGACACCGTATACATTTGTTTCACTTCACAACATTAGTGCGCTTACTGCCACAGGTTACGTATGTACGAGTTGTTACTGTAAGAAACATTCTCTAGCGAAAGGTCACATTATAACCTTATCACAGTAAGTATTTTATGAGACCCTTCTCCAATTGACCAAGTGCTGTTCGATACACCTATTGCTAAATCATCTATTCCTTTTACTTTCCTATACCTATTTTGATAATCAATTCAATGCAATGTGGTTAATCTTCTTACTCACGATCTTCTAAAACATTACGCGAACACAATCACCATCTTAATTATTGTAGAAACTTTACTGAACTCTTTGATGGATTATTTTACATTCTAATGACTAATGAACGGGCCATGAAACTCGTTGTTTATCATTTTCAAAATCGGTATTACTGAAAAAAGTAAGAATAATTTAGAATTAATTTAGAGGAATTTAAAAATAATATTTTCATAAATAGGTACATATACAGCGTCAAAAGTTCTCTAAATCGCTTTGTGACAAGGATGGTTCGGCCATGTTCACTTTAGCGATGGCACTGCCGTACCCACAAATTATTACATCCATTGGATGATTATATAATAATGTAGTCTACATTTGTAGGAGTACAAAATATAAAGAAGTATAATACGTTGATAGATAACCGCAGGTTTAGGAGCCACAAAAGCTAACCTATCACTACTAACGGATCATTATCTTTGCAGCGCAACCCTTTAATTGCTTATACAGGGCTGTCACTAAACTAACTTCTGCATTTTGAGACAAACTGTGATGATCTGATGCTGATTTGTGTTTCGATTCAGCATCTTTTAGAGTGAAACATAATTAAGAAGCCCTTTAAAAAGTATCATGAGATTTGTATGATAAAATATACAGAATAATCGTGGCTACGACTACATTGTCACATCTTCCCCCATACAAAAAAGTGCATTCGCTCCGAAGTGATTCCATAACGTACAAATCTGACAGTCACTTTCGATAACTCACATGATTGTCACGTGACAGTACCATTTTATATATATAAAAATTAATCCCTACATCCCTTGGTCACGCCATACCACGCGAACGGCTGGACCGATTTAACTTTTTTTTGTTGTGTTTGTTATTGTCAGGAGAAGGTTGTGACAGAAAAAAATTAAAAAATTTAGATGGATGGATGGATAATGATGTTTGTTCGAAGATATCTCTAGAAAGGCTTAATGGATCTTAATTAAATTTGGTATAGATATAAAACATAATCTGGAAGAACATATAGGCTACATATTAAGTTTTTTTTAATTCCGCACAGACGAAGTCGCGGGCGACAGCAAGTACATTTTGAAAATTCTTTATGGAATCGCTTGGGAGTGAATGCACTTTGTCTAGAATGTCGACTTCACAGCTAGAATGTTTTATATTTTGTCTTTATATACAGTATGTTGTAATTGATTACCCAACAAAAGTTTAAACGCAGCATAAGGTATAAAGGCTTATAGTGTGCAAGGCATAATCATTGCAGTACAGGTCTTGTAAAGTACAAATCTACAATCATACTAGGGTGGTCAATAACTGTCTGCTAACCCTAGCTTATAATCTCAGCGCATTACATAAAGTTACATAACTGGCGAGCATAGACAATGGCCGGCTGCTGATGCTCCTGCTCTATGGCGAAACATGCAATTGTCTATTACACAGTCCGTGCGAAAGTATTATTAATTGTTGCCGTAATGACAGGTACGCAATCTTACCGCAAGGAAACAGTTTGCAAAGATTGTACTCACTGATACTGTGGGTTTCTATTGCCCAAATAACATAATAACATCCCGCTCATTCTCTTCTAAAAAAGAAAGGTAAACGGTACGTAGACTTACAATAAGATGTTGTGTAAAGTGTTTCGGCACATAGAGTCGGAACAGCATATAAAAATCTAATATATAAAATTCTCGTGTCACAGTTTTCGTCACCGTACTCCTCCGAAACGGCTTGACCGATTCTCATGAAATTTTGTGAGCATATTCAGTAGGTCTGAGAATCGGCCAACATCTATTTTTCATACCCCCCCCCCCCAATTTTTAACTGCGCGCGGACGGAATCGCGGGCGACAGCTAGTAATGGATAAAAATTAACAAAAAAATGACACCCATACACAAGCACTGCTTTTCGATTGAAAAAAATATCAAAATCGGAGCATCAGTTGCGGAGTTACGTGATAAGACATATTAAAAAAATACAAAGGAATTAATAACTTCCTCCTATTTGAAGTTGGCTAAAAATTGGTTAAATACTTTTGTAATCGTACTAAGATTTCTTTTCCACTTATCGAATAGCTACAGATTAAATTTATTTGAAATTGTTCATAAATTAGGCATAGAATATAGAAGTCGCCCTCGACAAGAATCACGCGGCTAATGTCACCGGTGGAAAAAATAAATAAATTAATCTTTCGTACTACAAAATCGAATTCCATTGAATCATTTTATAATAAAATTTAAGAAAAAAACAAATTGTAAGTGAAAAATATATTTAATTTCGTACTATTTTCATTGAATTTCATCACTTTAGAATCACAATACTTTATATATAAAAAAAAGGAAATAGTATTACAACATTATAAACACTGTAATATATATGTTTACATAATTACCTACTTAGCACTAAAATTGGCACTTAGTGAGCACAAAGTAACATTTACAGCATCTTTACATTTAAAATACTTAAAAAAATAATACATTTATTATCTAAAAATGTTAAAATTATTAGGTCAGCACCATTTCGACAGAAATACACCATTAAGCAGATATTTCTGAATCTATAAAAATAAAATTACTGCTGGTTGTTCTTTTATTCGGTTATTTTTACATTTTACAATGATAGAGGATTCATTTTTACGAATAGTTTAAAGTTCGTCGAAAATTTAATAAATTAAGGAAGACATTGACATCAATTATATAGACCACAAGAATAAAAAAAAGCCTAAATTACGACCGTACACATAAAGCAGCTTCCAGTAAAATTATTACTTTGTACAAACGCGAATTTTAGGACAGACATAGAGACAGACATTCTTAAAATTGGAGCACAAAGTCTGTTTTTTATATTAAATACAGACACTCCAATTTTTTGAATTTTATGAAACTTGATTAGGCTTATCGATTTTGCCTGCAATGTTAAAACCGTCATGTCGTAATATGCCTTCATTCGACAAATTTGATAATTCATAACATAACCATGAAATACCTTTGGTCCATTACAAACTCTTTTACAAATATAGCAAATTAATATTTACATACAGACAACCATTTCCTGTAAGAAATTAATATTAGTAATTTTTCTGAAAAGAACATTTAGCTCAATAACCTCCAAACAAACATTTACAGGAATATTTTTAAAATGCTTACAAGGAAGATTTGTTACAGTAAAACACACATAAAAAATACAGTCGAATTGATAACCTCCATCTTTTTGAACTAGGCTAATAAAAAATACAGAAAGTATTTTTACATTGATATTTGAAGTACTTTGTAAAATAAAATTATTATGCTTTCTCGATCACACTATAAAAAAAACTATCACGAAATTTAATATAGTAAAAAAATGGAAAAGGAATGATAAAATAATATTTAAAATGTATTAAATAGTTACTAAATATCACGAGACATAAAAATTAATTTAAAATACAGTGGGCCTAGCAGGAATATGACAATCGCCATCGTATCGTCAACGACATAATTCGAATTAAAAGTGCAACGCGTATCGGACGTAAAGTATATCAAAAATCTTATACTTCACATAATTAACGTTAACGATGCAAAGGCGATTGTCACAAATATTCATGCTAGGCCTAGTCATATAAAGCTCGCATGTAAATTAAAATGTGTCCGTCCAAATGTAAACTCAAAAACAAATTGAGTTGGAATTAACACTGAAATAAAAAGACAAAAATTTAAACGCGTTACTCGAGAACAAAATTGAAGGAACACTCGGGACAAAAACATATTTGCACTCCTTTTATTGCCTTTGAAAAAAAGAGATAACTATATGTTTTAACGTAAGTCTTTCAGCAGTAGAATTTCACGGTAAATCTGAGAAAGTATCCTTGTGAGGCAATAAGTTAGTAATTTAACAATTATTGAGCAATTTAAAATAGACATAACAACTGGAGAAGCAAAGAAAATATTATTAAATGTATTTATCTGGAAAGAATGGCCTACATTATTGTAAATTAAAAGATAAAATATTAAAATTATGATGTATTTCTATAGTTTTCGAGTTAGCTGCCACAAATAAATGACAGCATATTAATAATAAATAAATTATTCGCATTCCATAAAATAATAAGTAATCATTGCCTTTATACTGTAAAACTATAGATGTTTAACGAATTATTTTCACAACCGTTTAGGGTTTGAGTATTTTCGTCGATCTATAAAAAAAACTATAACGAAAAAAGAAGAAAGTAAAAGATTTTTCTTATATGAAGCCCTTTTACTTTTGCCTAAAAAAGGTAAGGGAACAAAGAGTATGCGATGGAAACTAGACACATCAGAGCAACGAAGGCGGGAAAATACGCATAGATTAAAAAAAATATTTTACACGAATCTTACGTCGAAGTATTATAAATATTATATAAGATAGAAAAGCAACTGATTTTAATACGATTAAGTATATTTGGAACGATATACCTAACTAAATATTTTACTATACCAAAAATTCACTATTGGAATTTCGATTATATTCATTGCCTTACAAATTTTATAAAATTAAACAACTGTATTATTTTATTGCTATTTAAATATTTTAATTGCGTATATAAATATTTATATTTCCTCTCTTATTAAAGAAGTTATTTTGTTTGGCACAAAATACTTAAAATAACTCTAAGTATGTTTTAAAATGTTTTGTAAGGTAAAATTTTGGTATCACCTTCAAAGACGTCAAAACTGTTTAAAAAAATATTTTATTCCCTCAATTATTTTTATCATTTAATAGTTTGATTATTAGGAACATTTTATTAATTTTAATTCTATATCATCTATGTTTCTAAATGCATCTAAAAATATGGATTTTCGACAACATCTCACTTTTATATACTTATGACAATAAATTAAAAATTATACAAACAAAACTGTACAGCCCAAAGTTAACAAACAGACCATAAATCTAATTTATATATAGATGTCATTGAAAGGTAACTAATAATCTATGCCTATAGATAGAAATATTACAAATACTTCGATCAATAATGAAACTAAAGGAATATTAAATTTCCTCTCGCAAGTCTAACTCAATTACACACTAAGCAAATAATACAAGAGTTTTATACAACAATGAAAATAAATTTATTTACATTGGTACAAAGTACACACAATATCTTTCTTACAAACACTGTCATTTTGGCACATTATCAATCAAAGTATTTAAAACCAAGCGCCTAAATAATATAAATAAAACATACAGCCTAAATTAAATCATATTTGTTCATGATCGATTTAAAAAACATAAAAAAATATTATCTATTGTCTGTTCTTTATTATTATAGTCTGTGGAACAACAAAAATGAGACATAACCTCACTTTTTAACTCGAATTTTAAGACTGGCCCGGTATCACCCTGTATTAGCTGGCACCTTTTTCTTTGACTTCTTTTTTATCGACATCCTCTGCATTGGTTTTATCTTGTTCGTTGTCATGTTGCTCCTGAGGCCACAACACCTCCTGGTGGTTCAACATGTAGTACGCCATGTGCTTGTCACTACCGTAAGTGGACGCCTTTGTACCCAGACACATTAGGAACTGACTCTTTTCCAAATTCTTGTCACAGTCCACCGAATGAAACTTGTGCACTAAACTATCGTCGGCCGTTCTATACACTGTTAGGTTGGATTTGATTAAAGTTTCAAACAACTGCACGTCCTCCATACCCCAGCCCTTAATGTTTAAATCGAAACCTCCCACTCGCATAAAATCGCACTTGTATAGACCTAAAATACCGAATCCGTACTGTCTGAAGTATCCGTTCTCATCGTTTATCTCAGTGCTGTACTTCAAGTCTGCGAGTTCTCGTTCAGTCTTCGGTGTCTCTTCCTCTTCTTCGACGAACTTCCCGATATCATCGTCCGCGATTAATATTTCATCTTTGAATTTGTTATAATCTTCACCGTTTACCACGTCAGGGTTGAACTCGCTGAACACTATGGGGAAGTAGACTTGTGTGTACTTAATCGTGTTGATTCTGATTCTTCTCAGCGATAAATGGTTGAACATCATGTCGACGTCTATGAAGAAGATCAGGTCGTCGTCCTGACACAGCTTCAGCCCCTCCGTTAGAGCCGCCCCTCTCGAGAATGTGGTCGAGCCCATTTGTATTATTCTTATATCTTTGCCGTACATATCCGTGTAATACTTGACTAGAGACTGCGTGTTCACGTAATCCAACGGGTTCTTACTATCTAAGTAGAGCACTATAATCAAGGACACCGCCTGGTCGGTTTTCAGCACGATATCCTCGTAGTTTTTCATGAACCTGCCGAAGGTTTCCTGTCGGCCGGAGAGAGGCATGACGAAGTGAATGCGCCTGTCGTAGAGCGGGTACTCGAGCTCGCCGCCGCTCCACTGGAGCACCTTGGGCAGGTTGCTGTGTATGCGCATGAGGCCGCTCTCGAGCGCGCCGCGCACGTCCAGCCGCTCCAGGAAGCCCTGCTGCTGGCTCGGCTCGTCGAAGTCCTCGTACTCCACGCCCTCCACCTGCTCCAGGATGGCGGGATCCTCGGGGGGAGGAGGCTCGCCGATCGGCAACTCTCTGATCTCCGTACCTGTAAAGTAGATACATTGAGAAAAGCGTTGATGCGTATGTTAGTGTTGTCAGTGAGCGTGTTCGCAATATAGTTTGAGGTGTCGCGAAGTGGATGTACCGGTGAAGGACTGCTGCAGGTAGGCGTGGCGGCGCACGGCGGCGGTCATCTTGCGGCCGCGGTAGCGCCTGTACTTGAGCAGGAGGTCGAGCGCGTGGTCGGCGCCGTGCAGCGGCTGCAGGCGCGTGTACCCGTACAGCAGCTCGTTGAAGTCGATCACGCGCCCGCGCTGCCGGGACGGCGCGTTTATTATCTCCATCACCTGTCAAACACACATTCTCATTATCCTTCTTCACATAAATAACATAGCTTAAAATAATATGACCGCGAGAGAAAAAGTATTAGTAGTTAAAGATATTGTGAATACCAACCTCTCTGATGACGTCATCGAGCGCCTCCTTGAGCGGGCTCTCGATCCTGCGCTTGGGGTTGGAATGGCTGATACTGTAGATGGACTTGCTGATGAAGTCAAAGTGCACGATGTCCTCCACGTCATCAGCTTTGAACCTGTTCATACTAATTGGCGCTCCTGGAAACGAGAAATTCGTATTTATTGTTTAAATTTATTTATAATAAAATTTCTTCTTATAACGCTCCTATCGTAGTCTTTGCGCTTTAAGAAGGCTATAAACAAATATTTTTTGATCAAATACTGAATTCTATGTAGCTTGATATTTATTTCTTACTTTGCAACACTAATCATATCTGCAAAATGAATGTTTTTTTTAGAAAATTTAGTTTTGTTACAACATCAGATCATAGATTGCTAGACGACATCATGACTGATAACAGCGACAATGCAGTATAATATTTCACCTAATATCCTATTGTTTCCTAAATAGCCGTCCTCTCCCATTTTGTGCGGGAAGAGGGGCTCCCCACCCGGCAACACGTAATCCTCCACTTTATCGGCGTCCACGCCCAGCTCCTGCACAGAGGCCGCGATGTCCCGATGAAGGTCTAACGAACGTTCTTTCAACTCCTGGATACGAAGGTTCTGTAAAACAAACAGATTACCGTTTCAATAATAGAAGGTGATCAGGTGACCAATAATGAAAATGTCAAAAATATTATCCGAATAGTTTATGCGTCATTCAAATCAACAAGTTGTAAGCTTATAAAGACAAGCCCGACCCCGCGGCATGATCTATCAACACGTCCGCGTCAGATAACACGCGCCGGTAAAACTGCACGGTAATTAGATATGCCCACAATACATGACACCATTATTATTAATTACTAGCTGTCGCCCGCGACTCTGTCCGCGCGGAGTTAAAAACGTAATAAGTAGCTTATGTGTTCTTCCAGACTATGTTTTACATTTGTGCCAAATTTCATCAGGATTCGTTGTGCCGTTCCGGAGATACCTTAACAAACATCCATCAATCCATCTATCTAAACTTTCGCATTTATAATATTAATATTACCGTAGACTGACTAAAATGACATTTGAATACAGTTTTTTTTTTAATAATGGCTCTTATTCATTTGACTACTGATTCCAAATTTTTCTTTCATAATCATTTACATTTTCAATGTTCGTCAATTGACCGATATTAAGGGACATTTTAATAAAAATTTCGAATAAATACCTAATAAAAATGGTATCGCTAAACCATACAATAATGGTCATCCTACATTAGCTATGTCGTTAGCGCTAAATAAGCGCGAATCCGAACGTTCATTGCACTGCTCCCGAATATAATATGCAAATAGTCTGTGCCAACATCAGTACCAGTCCGTACACAACGGTACTCGCCGCTCCTGCCACGATCCGGTTTGTGCAGACTAAAAATAACACTGTAATTATCTCACCTAATTCTATTAAAACCTTTGCCTAACAAGGCATTAAAATCAACGCTTAAATCTACTTCAGTATATAAATTATAAATTTAATGTAAGACCAATCGTAAAATAATAAATTAAAATCAAACGATTTTTTAAATTAACAAAATTAGTGTAATCATAATATCAATAGATGGCAGTATACGTACTATTATATCCATCGGTCTGTTTACTTTTTCTTGAACCTACGTCATGTTGGAACGGAAATACCGACGCCGGTAATTTGTTTAACTCTTTTATACGAAGGTAATAAAATTAAATAATTCATTATGTTAGTGTTGTGGTGAAGCTACACAGATACGAAATGTGGGCACCCACGACTTCAAAGTGTATAACGTTTTGTACAGGTATCTCGTGTCATCATCTACCTCTGACCTCTGGGACTTCTCTCTTCGGACTTGCATGGTGCATGGCTGATTGACATTGTTGTCTTGATTGTGTTAATCTATACGTGGATAATGTTTTTTCTCCGCCATTGTAATGTTTTACCTTTATTAAAGGTTATGTAGGGGAGGCGAAGCGGCGATTTTAGTATTTTATAGAGCATGGAAGTTAAACATAGAAAAGAACCTGCACTCAACCTAAGTACTTTCAACACAAGTTGAATTGTTCATATAGAGCCGGGCAGCCTATTATTACTACCAGCCGGGTATTTAGGTAAAAAAATAAATTATTATAAATGCGACAGTTTGAAACTGGCTCAAGTTAATCGCATAATCCCTGCTACTCCTCTCTATTTCCTATTACTCATATGACTCCTTTTATTTCTATATGTTCAACAAAAATCGGTTGTGATGTGCACTTTAATATTTCTTGCTCGTTTGTCACCTTTTAAAAAAACATAGGCGCCGCACCGAGTCAGCAAACAATCAGTTTGTGTTATTCAACACGTTGACGGCTCATTTCGTTGTTAGCGGTGTTCTCTTTGTATTAGAAAGGGCCTTGTGTAGGCCATCACACGAACAGAAATATGTTATGCCATAACTTGTTTTTGTTTTTATAACGGCTTTAGTTATTGCGTGTGTTGCCAGTTAGAAGCTTTTGTACTTCGTACGTGAATATTTATTTAAAACAGGTTATAAAAACATGAAAATAATGTAGACTGTTTATTGTAGAAAACATTATTACAAAGGTGCACAAATCTTGCACAAGCGTGTCGCAGTCCAAAATGTGACAAGCGATCAACTATCAGAAGATTATTTCCTCAAAGGTTTAAGCAATAATCGAACTCGAGCCAGTAAAGATGACTGACTATATTGCTCAAATTATGAGAAGGGATTTCAAGTTAATTAAGAAGAATAAAATACCACTATGGCTTTTTGTTTTTCACATAATGACAAAAATGTCTTTCGCTGTTATTAGGCGAGCAACTAATATGATATACAATACTTGTGATAATCTTCTCGTTACAAGGCCAACGAGTCTTGTAGAAAGAATCAAGCAATATGCGGTAGCGACTGACCTTTCAACCTTTCACTTTCTCGACAGTAAACTTGCTAACCACGTTCTACTAATAAACAACAAGTAACAGCACATTTAACAAAATAAGAAACCCAACTATCGGTATATTTTAATGCATCATATTACATGTATTTAAGAAAATTAAAAAATAACCTTATTCAATATCAGTCCAACAAAACTTAATAGAAAGATTTTTCCAACTATCATTTTAAGTTTTAGAGCGTCGGTGGCTCAGGGGTTAAGCACTTGACTTGCAATCTGCAGGTCCTGGGTTCGAATCCCGCCATGTACCAATGTGTTTTTCGATTTTCGATTTACATATGTACATTTATCCGACGTTCTTACGGTGAAGGAAAACATCGTGATGCAACCTGCACATATCTGAGAAGAAATTCAATGATATGTGTGAAGTCAACCAACCCGCACTTGGCCAGCGTGGTTGACTATGGCCTAGTCAACCCTGAATTGGGGTAGGCTCCGAGCCCCTCGGTGGGGACGTATAGTGAGCTGATGATGATGATGATGATGATGATTTTAAGTTTGAAAAGTTTTAGCTAATCATGACATTACCCTTATAAGGAAAGGAACATTCTCTTTCTATGCGTCCCCTCTTCTGTGCATTAAAATTAGAGAACGCTTCTGCAAATGCGAATGTCTATAGAAGCGTTCACTTCGCTAGTTTGACGAATTCTGTTAGACGCTTACTCGTTTATTTACCATAAAAACTATACAAAGCATATTTTTATCTTTGTCCTTTTCGAAGAGAATGAACGAGACGACAATATGTTTTCATACTTGTATTTCAACAGTGGAAACTCACAGTAATGACGCTTCATTTCTGAATCTGTGACAACACTATTGAGTGCAGCATTGTATCGCCAGGGTCACTGACCACCTGAAAACTCGTTTTGAACGTAAAACAAGTGGCCCTTCTAAGAAACTAAAACACGTATGTATTAGATGTACAATTAAAAGTATAAATATACATAATTATACTAAAAATTCATCGCTTCTGAAATTGTGATAAGATTTGATTAAATCTCATTGTAGATTATTTTTTATATGTGCTTATTTTTAATAAATAAACAATTAAATGTAAATAATTAATGCAGTATGTTTCTCGAACAAACATTGGCACGGAACAAGTGCAAACAACAAAACTGTTTATCAACAAATAAAGCATAGTTCAGAGAACTGACGAGTAATTTGTTGGTTATGTTTAAATTTAAAAAAAAAAAAGTAAAACTGTGATGGTTTTCTTTACATTATTACTAATTTGATGCGGCAAATGAGCTGTAGATCACCTAATCAAGGACTTGTTGTTGTTGGACATCCGTAACAGACGAAATGCAGATGAATTGCTGGTCTTATAGCCTTCGTATTTCACCTGTTGAGCGTAGATATGTGTAAATCAGCTTTGAAACAATTAAAACAGTTAAATTCTATTTGACTTGAACTGTTGAGCTGCAGCTCAACAACTAAGTTTGCAGCTCAGGGCTCGTCGTGATGAACTACAACTATGCAGTTCGCAACTCGAACCGTAAAACTTTATTCAAGTAAAAATTGAACTGAGCTGCGAGCTGCTTCAGTGATCTGCTTCACACATATAAACTGTGAGCAGATCTACAAGTCATCAATTTTAGTTGAGCTGATCATTTGAGCAGTCTACATCAGTTGTAGTTATTATAGTGCCATTCGACCTTTATGACTTTCGCAATTTGAACAAGACGACGCATAAAATACAATTTTAGGTATCGTCAGTCCATAAAAGGATAGAGCTGGTTACAACCACGAGTTACCATACAATTTTAATCTTGTAATACCTTGAAGTATGTATGCAGTCTGTACATCTGACGGTGGTCTTTGACAGGGTGCAGCGTGATGGCGCGGTGTACCTCACGCCGCTTGAGAGTGCTGGTGTACGCCGCCGAACCGCTTCCGTTATGGTGCAGGATCGTCTGCATCTGAAACATGGAAACATAAGAGTTGACAATATGACAAGAAAAAAGAAAATTTATTATATTTTAAGTTTACAATACGATTTAATTTGAATTCCCTGACCTTCAGGAAGGCATTTGCTTTTCTATGTTTGCTTTTACTCCAAAATGTTTTTTCATTACGTCTCAGTACAGCGACACAAAGGTTAAGATCCTTGTGTGTCATACCGTACATAGACTACTACATTCAAATTCTAAGTAATCTAAGGTGGACTTTATTGTAGATTCAGTAAGGAAAATTCATCACATCTAATTTAATCTATAAATTACCCTATTAATTTTTGACTCATTCCCAGGCAACTATCTGTTCCGTGTAGTGATGGGCAGATGATAAAAACTCAAAAGATATTAACTCGAGTTTTTATCCGAAATGGATAAAAACCCGTTTTTACCCATTTTTATCGGATATTTATCCAAAACAGTGGATATTTATGTTTTTTCGAGTCTAATATTTATTTTATTGTACCAAAACACACGTATTTCTTTGTTTTCGCTTATCCTGTCCCCACTCCCATTATGCCTATGCCGAGCAGTGCCCAGGTAATCGTCGTATGAACCGCACGAGCATCTAAGTGCCACTATAAGAGCTCATCTTAAGCTAGTATAATATTAGTTAATTAAAAGCTTAAATTAATAACTTTTGACGACTTCATATCATACGGTGTTAATGATATTTAAGGATATGAAATCTAAAATACGTCTCATACGAGTATTACCTAATATAACTATTCTTAAAAATGAAACCAAGAATCAATTTTTTTTAATCAAGACGAAGAACTAGAAGCAATGGGTTTTATTAACGAAATGGCATGTTTTTTGCATATAAAAGTAATGGCAGAGTTAGCTGCGTATAAGGCAAAAGAAGGATTTTGGCAAAAACCTTTTATCTGGAAAAGCGTCAACGATTTGAGCCTCTTAACTTGGTGGAAAAATTATGTTCTTCAACAAATTTAAATAAAGTTGCAATACATATACTTTCAGCACCATGTACTTCGTCCGCGATAGAACAATCTTTCAGTACACACGCACACATTCACAATAATAAAAGAAATCGCTTGTTATTACAGAAAACGCTGCAAAAATTACTTTTATTAAATATAATCGGAATATATTTAATTAAGTTGAAGGGAGTGAAAATTAAACGCAAGTTAAAGTTGTTTGTTAAAAGTTAACCATACCAACATTATACTGCTTATGGGGCTGAGAGAAATAGGTAAAACAAGTGAAAAGAAGATCCCTTGATGTATTTTGATAATATGCACGAATTGCACACACTTTTGTGAATTGAATTTACCATTTCACACTTATTATGACGACACTTATTTCACTATACATTCTCTAACACATTAATTCAATCTGTTCACACTTGATTATTTTGATTGCAATTGAACCTGGAGTCAGTTAGTGGTATTCGTACCTCAAGTATTAGACTAAGTGTAATAGTATAAATGCAGGAAAGTGTTTTCGATCCTTCTTTTGATTTTGTTCTGTTGTTCACGTCTTTCCCGGACGCTCTGGTGCATCACACTTGCTAGCGAATTTCACATATATATCCATTATCAACTCGTTTGTTCACAATTCGACTCGCTAACAGCCGCCGAACATAGCTGAACCTACGAGCGTGGCGTCTCCAAGTTTCTAATGTAAAGATTCATCATCATCATCATCAACCTGCCCTTATCTCTATGGAGGGTCGGCACAGTATGTACTACTCTTCCATACATCTCTATCATCCGTCATATCTGAATTTACTCCCTTCTTACGCATATCCTCTTTTACACAATCCATCCATACTTTCTTTGGTCTGCCTCTACCTTTATAGCCATCCACATTCAATCTCATAAGTTTGTTTAAATGAACATCATCCCTCCGCATAACATGTCCAAACCACGCTAACCTTCTGTTCCTCAATTTCTCGATGTAACGATTAACGGAGTAAATTAACGGGAGTTGAATTTAACGGAAGTTAATAAAAGCGTTAACACTTTTTCAAGTTAACTTAAAAGTTAATTCGTTAAGCAAAATGTTAACTTCGTTATTTACGATTAAGGAGTTAATGCCCACCTTTGATTAGATGCTTTTATTTGAACTATTTATTAATATTTTACAAAAATAGTTTTTTGTGCACTAATTATTATTATTATTATTGCTATCACATTACTTTAGCATAAGTATTTTGTCAAATTTTAACATTAATATTACATACGACGAGGTACCTAATAATTGTGCATTCAAAAATTGTTTTTATCATTAAATTGATTAATAAAGCATGTTAAATATAATTTTATTTTTGTTTTTCTTTTATTACAATCTCGTATATTCGTGAAATAACAAAGTTTATGTTAAATTTCATTTTTAAAATTGCAGATAGTTTTTATCCATGTTTTTGGATAAAAACTCGAGAAAAAGATAGAAATTATGGGTATTTATCCATTTCGAGTTTTTACTCGGTCGAAATCCCAACACTAGTTCCGTGTAATTGTATTACATTAACGCAACTCACTCGCGGTTGAATTCCGTGGAAGTTTAACAATCCACACTCACTACTCAATTGAAAACATCTGTTACACTATTTTTACACGAGGGTAGAACATTGAGCAATATAACAGTACTGCATACACACTTCCTATCAAAACATAGATAACTTCAGTTCTGGCTCAGCGTTGTGCGTTTATGATATAGTAGTACTGTTCTGTTCTAATGCTCTGTAGCACAGTGCTGCCTTCGTGTGAAATTAGTTCTGAAGCCGATGCTCTCATAACTTAGTACAGGGAAGGAGTTTGCCACGATAATTATCAGATATCTGGAACTGATTAGGGTGACCATAGCGCTTGATGTTATCGAAACTTTTAACAAATGTTTAATATAAGGATTAACATAACGAAAATTACATAATATTATTTGAAATGAGTGAAAACTTTCTTAAAAGTCACGATGAAATATTTCAACAAAAATATAGAAAGCAAATAAGCTTCTTACATTTTATTGTCTTGCTAACCTTTTACAAATATGTACCTAAATTTTAATAAGTTTATATAAATAATTTACTAGTTGTTTGAAAATGTTACTTAAGAGGTTGAAATTGAGTTGATATTTGCATATTAGGCCGGTAGCATTCTAACGATACACGGCAATGCAACGTAATTGATCGTTACGCCACAAATTGCTAACTTTAACACAAACAATAGCCGTAAATCATTTTATTTACTATTTCTTGGATACACAAATTGTGAAAAATGATCAGAAACTAATAGGCAAGTGATTAAAGAACGAACCCTTAACAAAAATAACAGTCAAAAAACAATTCATAACAATGAATTCCGGTTTAAGGTTTCAGTAGACTACTAATACCTCTACTCAAGTTATCAAAGAAAAAAAAAATTATTTGACATAAAATATATACAAATCTGACTTATATTATGAATGCGGATGTTTGTTAGATGGTATCTCCATAACGGCTCAATAGATCTTGGTGCAATTCGGCACAGATGTAGAACATAGTTTGGAATAACACGTAGGCTACTAATAAAGTTTATTTTTAATTCCGCGCAGATGGAGTCGAGGGCGACAGCAAGTTAACTAACTATAAAACAATAGTAACTACCTTTATTTCATTTTTATTATATTCAAGAATCGATAACGTATTACGATAAAGCTTATGCCGTAAGATAGCAATAAACAACTGTGTATCAACACATAACGGAAGCCGCGTGGTCTGGTTTGTAAAGCACGGGCACACGGAGCTCGCGGCCCACATACATCAAGATGCAAACTTTATTGTAGCTCGTGATTAGCTGAAATTAATCTGTGCAAATAGTTGCCTGCTAGGCCCATTATCGGTGGAGGAAAACGCACACAAGAATGTGTCTCCTATCCTTTGTCGTCAGCGCATATTCCCTAAGTGTTCGAACCTAAATTAGAGGTGATTGTGCAGTAACAATCACACTCACTCAGTGTGAATTAACTACACACGTATTTGAATTAGTTCCCTGATAAGACAGATTTCCTACCGATGTTATCTTTCACCGTAATAATCTACATCCTTTTACATCCAACCAATACCTAAAATTGTGTTCTTCGCTTCATCTCGAGTAAACTGCGAGCTGCCATAAAGTTTGAATCGCATTATAGCCGTTAGCTTTGGCCACATGAATCAAAGCGTCTACAAAAAGCTTGTTTGACTAAGAGCTGACATCTCTAGGTCACACTAAGATGAACGGATCTTAAACTATGTGCACACGTGCTGTACTAACCTTGGATATGTTGAATGAAATAATAGGGGTAATGAAATAGGGCGTTAAGAGAGATACGATATATACGATCTATATCTAAATATAGGAGTTCGCAGATTGCATTATTATAAATACGAGATATTTAACCGTCGAAAGATATTTGTGTAATACATAATAGTGTTATCTCTATTTTTAAAAAGGAAGTGAGAGGGATGACAAGATGTTCAGATCTATATTTATAAAAGAAAGTCGTGTTAGTTACACTATTTATAACTCAAGATCGATCGAACTGATTTAGCTGAAAATTGATTGGGAGGTAGCTTAGAACTAGGAGACGGACATAGGAACTTTTTTTATCTTGTGTGCATTTTTTTAAATCCGCGCGGACGGAATCGCGGGTAAAAGCTAGTAGGTATATACAAGTTTGCTGTCAGTATTACGTTTCTGAAGCGATACTGTACACTTTGTGTGTAGCGCTTTAAAATAATATTTCTTTTTTGCCAATTTCTTAGTAATAATTTTTATGAATTTGTTTTCTAAACTAACAAAGTAAGACTATTCATTAACGAGAACTGTTTTAACAAATTACATTGTACGAAAAGTAAACAATGTCCTATCTAAGTTATAACAGTTAATTAAATTAAACTGCAATAACAAACAGTTATCAGCGCAAATATTAACCTTATTAATATTATTAATATCATTGACATTCAATGTTTGCATTGCTCTGAGTTCTGAATAGCGAATATTCTAGAAGAACTCATCAGCCCGCCCACATTGAGGGGCTCGGAGCTTACCCTAAGTCATAGTCAACCACGCTAGCCCAATGCGGGTTGGTTGACTTTAAATTTCTTCGCAGACATGTGCACTAAACATAGGCTACATTATTTTTTAATTATTAAACCTATTTGGTTACGTTATTTTTGTATTTCATCGCCATATTTACAGAAATAACGGTATAATTTAGTGATGTTGAAAGGGAAAGGATGTCTGCGCAGTGTACAAAATCCCGGCTGACACAGAGCAGACCAGTTTTTACAAGACGCGTCCTGCACGTGCACATCGCTATTGTTTGCAAATGTCTTAGATGCACAGAATAACTAAAGCATAGAGAGAACTGTTATCCTTTTTAACATTAGAACTATTTTGTTCATATTTCACTATACATTTATTATATCTTTTGTTACATTTCCAATATTTACTTAATTTTTCCTGATAAATGACCGTATATAAAATTTAATACAACTTATACCGCACGAAAATTGTTTCCAAGGTGATTGCGGTTAGTCAGAGAAACAGGTTTAAGATTTTTTTAAATATATTTTTCTAGTAAAATTGACCAAGAAGTTTATTCATTATTACCTATCTTACTAATATTATAAATGCGAATGTTTGGATGGATGGATGGATGTTTGTTTGAAGGTATCTCCAGAACGGCTCAACGGATCTGGATGACATTAGCCATAGATGAAGATCATAGTCTGGAAGACCACATAGGCTACTGATTATGTGTTTTAAATTCCACGCGGACGGACAACTACATGTTATTAAAAATAACCGTATTACTCTGTGACAGGAAACATCTTGACATTTAAGAACTTTCTAAAGGTTACTGTGCTCAATACAAACCACCCACGTAGTTATCGTTGAACAATTTACTAAATAAACCAAATCCCACGTGCATCCTGATTCGATTTATAGCTTTTTAGTTGGTAGCCAAATAGTAAGTTAAGCCGAAAATTTCACTAATATAATGAAGATGAATAATATGTTTCTTTATAATAAACTAGCGGTTGCCAGCGACTTTGTCCGCGCGGTATTAAAAAATCTAGTAATAAACATAACCTATGCCACCCGGGTATAATGTAGCTTCCCATCAGTGAAAGAATTTTTTAAATCGCTTCAGTAATTTCGGGCTTTTCAATACAAACAAACAAACAATCAAACCGTCCCTTTTTATTACTAACAAGGCTGTATTATACAATCGTAACAATGTCCTCATTTTCAATAAGTTGAATTAAAAGGTATTTTTTATATCTTTCACCGGCAAATATCTTGTAAGCATAGAGTTTATAATCTACTAAAAAACTTTAATTACTGCAAAGACTTGTACCGTTAATAAAAGTGTTCAATACACAGAATTGAAGCCGGGACTTCGACCTACATAGCAAAAAGTATGTTTAGCAATTTAAGCTTTCTCCGACAGTAAATTACAGGTCATCCGACCGGTCTAGGTGGTCTACGAGAGTCCATTCATTAGGTCCACTTAAGTGTGCTGCATCTAGTGTTTGTTTATAAACACTAAGCTAGACTTGATAATAGGAAATATGGTCGGGTCTTAGGGTCAAATTGTTACATGTACTTGTTAATCAACTACGTAACCACCGTATTGATAGTTCTGTTGACTATAGTTCAGTGCTTTATTTATTTATTTTTTTTGTGTACTGGAAAAAATTCGCTGTACCTATATGTAATTTTTCATAACGATCACTTGTTTTACGCAGTGTGAGCTAAAGCTCAAAATTCTTGATATGAGCGTTAAGACCATCTAGTTTAAAATTAAAAAAGTTTACCTTAAAAGCGATGGAATGTTTTTTTAGTTCATTACATGCACTAACTGATTACATTTTATAGCCAATGTTAATGATAATACGTACACATTTAGCTTCAAATACAGATTATAAAATATTTTTCCAAACGTAAAAACGCGTCACGAGTGCGTCACTAGCCTGCATGATCGGCCATTATTAGCTGAGCCGAGGATGCGAGATTTCTTATGCCTGGTTTACATTACGCCAGTACAGTAAGACAGCGCTAACATACAACTAGCATAATGTGAACACTAACTGACGCCAGTAAACAAAAACACTCCATTCCAGGCCAGCGCAACTGTCCTACTGTACTGGCATAATATAAACCAGACATAAAGACGAGTTTGTGTAGACTTCACCTGCGCCTTGATCTTTATGGAGGTCGTAAGGAAGCCGTTTAATAACTTATTACATGCCGTGTCTCAACCGCAAAGATTTATTAATAGAAAGTGTTACGGTGATTTTAAAACTTGTATAAAGCATTTGAGTTGACTGTTTAGAATATTTTTGGAGTCTAGAGTGAAATCTCTTTTAGTAATCATTGCTAATGTGCTTACGATGTATTTGACAAAACTGTTATATAAACATTATTATAAGGACAAAAGATGTACAGTGGAAATGGTGATGAAATAAGATGTTATAAAATGAATAAAATGGTGACGTACGTTCAGTCGAGTAGAGTCTATTTACATTAACAAAATACCACACATTTTGTACGAATATTAGTATTCAATGTTTTCAAATTAGGTTACTAACCGTTAGTTTCTGAGTCCAAAATTTCTGTATAAAATATATCGTTATCCCTGTCATTACCTTTGACAAAATAAAGATAGAAACATGTTTTTAACGGATATTTTTGTGTAAAATCCACGGTAAGTTACTTCCTTGTAATAATACTACTATTTTCTAACTATCGATGTGTACATGCTTAGTAATTAATTAAAAAGGTGAGTATTTGTTTCAATTGCAAATTATCTTTGCTTTCTAACAAGTATGACTTGCTTTTTCCGTCATTCTTTCGTATATTTCAAACATAATAATTCATTTTTAAATACTTTTTGATATGCAATTAGTTTTGATTGAGAAGCGAACAAATATTTTTTTTAATTTATTTAAGAGGGAGGAAGGATACAAGTTTACGTTTCCAGGGTCGTATTCATATGGTGAAACATCCATACATTGTAGAAATTTATCTACAGTGTAAACTCACGGTTAGATTTTTACTTTGGCACCGCGGTCACCTAGTTACGGTTATCGTGACTGATTTAACATAAGATAACGCTCGTCACGCAAACGTGACATTTGCATTACTTTTAAAAATAATAAAACTAGTTTTAAAAATACTGGCACATTTTTGTTTTAATAACATAGATGATGATATTTAAATATTCGTCGACTGTGAACAGCTGCCTTACACTCACACAAGACAATGCAGTTCTCTTCTAAACAATAAAGTTCCGTTTCATCATCATCATCATCAACAGCCTTTATCTGCCCACTGCTGGGCATAGGCCTTTCCCAATGCCTTCCACAGTACGCGGTCCTCCGCCTTTCGCAAGTTCCGTTTGAAAAAAGTAAATTGTTTACAAGTTAATACGTATCCTGATATTCGAGTTTTCACTAAGAACCCACGGTGACTGTCAACTGCGAAGATAAAGGCCCACGAGAATATTTTCAAAGGATGAATCTCTGGTTTTTATGTACCTTTCTGACAAACTGTATGTTTCCTTGTGTTTCGTTTTCACCTCTTGTCAAATAATATGACTTTATCAGTGACTAGGCAAGGCTTCATTTTATTCACCACTTCCTTTATTAATACCATAAAAAAATAATTAACAGATAACACAAAATTATCTTTCATTTTTACAAAAGAATCAATAAATGTTGATTATTATCTATATTGATATATTTCAGCTGTGGGAAGGCATCAAGATAAAAGTACAAAGAATTCAAACTATGTACATATCAAGGACTAAATATTAATTCATTTTAAAGGTTAAAGAAAGCCACACAATTTTATGCAGGAATTACTGCTGTTTATCTAATTGGCAAAGGCAAGAATTCTTCAAAACATAACAATGACTTGAAGAATTAAGGTAACAAATAACGGCAATACCTTTAAATGTACAAACATTTTAATGAGTGTACAGTCACTACTGAGCCAAACACCACCGAAATATCCTTTTCTCAAAGCGACTTGGGTACATTTTAAATTTAATAAAAAGTAATATCGTGGCTTATTTACTCATCAAAATACACGGAAGGTGTTCATTTTCTTACTGGCCAGCAACAAAACAGCAGCGGCACAAGACATCACACTTGATATGTCTAACCGTATTTTAAATTTAATTGAATCACGTACAAGCCGGAGGGCAAATGTTTCAGACATCCAAACATGATGTATACTAGTTTTTTTATTTTATTTTTAAATTCCTTGTGCATTAAAATAATTAACCAATTTATGGCAGGATTATAATCATAAGCTTCTACTAACTCAAAAGAAATCAGTTCATTGTTTACCAATGAACACAATAATAATTCAATGTAGGTCTAAACTAGCGTTATGTCTGAGCTGGTACGTCAGACGAAGTAAGTCGACCTCCCTACATCAAGTCGAGGGCTATTGATTTATCGTCGACATGAACTGACCTACTAAACAGCTTGTCTTTTAAAAGAATGCATTACGTACTTTCTTGTTCTTATATTGTGTTCAATAGAAAGAAAGATAACATTTTCCTTGTGCTTAAATAACTTTTACAAAGAGACGATATATTGTACATTGTTATAATCATATGAGTCACAATAAAGTAAATTACTTCTCATGTTAATTTTATCAAATTTTTGTTCATTGTATTCCGCGTAAGGAAACTAAAACCGTTCTTGTGTTATGACTCCTTTGATAGTCAAATTATGTATTCTTTATAGTTCATTAAATATAATACAAGCAACTTTAATTGCTTATTCTTGTCGACATTATCATAGTAAAACTAAAAAAAACACAAATGTAAGGAAATACTAGATCCCGGTGATATAATTAAGCTCTCAAACAAAGGTCGCGTCTACGTAAGATTGACACATCCTCGAGCACATTTCGTGTCATGTCTCATACGGTAGGGGGGAGGGGGCAAGTGGGTGCTTCCTCTAGTTACAGCGTCCGCTGTCTCGACAGCTATCTCAATGCGGAATTACAATTTTAAGATTGCATATATTCCGTTACGTAGAACTCAACAGTAGAAATAGGTATCTATAATTCAGATTCGAAAAAATATTTTTGGTTGCAAAGAGGCGAAAAATGTGTGCCAGTACCTCGCCAATTCGTTATCTCTCTCCTTACTGCTTACTTTCTTAGCTAAGGGCGTGATTATGTTTTTTTTAGTTGTTAAATAAACATTAATAAAATTTATTGCCAGAAATCAATCACAGTATGTATTAAAGTGGCAGCTATATCGTGCCACGTCTTGATATATGGATACAAGACTGGGGGGACTAAACTAGTCATTAACTAATGGAAGATGACAGGCGAATGTTTAGATAGTTAGTCAGAGTAATCGGCAATTCTGTTGTAAAGACTACGTACTCAATGTTCCAGCCGAAATAAACTTAATTTTTAGGAGTACCTCAAGACGACAAGACGGGAGTTTTTCGCGAGAATGTTTTTATGTATTATATTATATAGGTTTGTATGTATGTTAGTTCCATTTAGACCTCCTGTTGCCTTAACAGCTGAAACTTTTTTGACGTGTGAGGTGTTATTCGATACCTATTTCCCCCCGAAATGTCAGAACTAGGTCTACAGACAGTCTAAAGTCTGTATTGATATTTTTTAAATTAAAACTGTTTATAATTGTATTTGTAATATACGAACTACTATATTATATACAAAAAAAATATTATTAAGTCTATCATTACACTATTTAACACAATGACTACTGCCTTAAAATAATGTCAACCGTCCAAGCGGTCTGACAAATTACAAAGATAAGATGTTTAACTTTGCACAAATCAGTGCGTATTGGCAATGAAATTAACCACAAAGGTGCCGAACGAATGCAGATATTTATCTCAATAAACGCTAATGCATTACGACCTAATCTTGCTACCAAAATTCCAAAGTATATAAGTATAAACTGTCAACTGTTTCTAATGTTCTATTATTTTATTGTAGCGTAAAATTTACGACAAAAAATGATATCCGGCATCTTAAATCGTAACAAAGGAATAAGAAAACGATGCTATTCTTCAAGTTCAATAAACTATTAGTTCGTGCAAGGAGAATATTACGACTATCTTACTTTTGAATAACGTAATTTAAGAATAAATTAAAATATAGTACCAGTTATTTGTAAAGTAAAAGAGCCCAATATATCAGACAAAATGCATTATGGATTTTCCATTCTAACAGAAATCTATAAAGATTTAAAATTTATTTAACAACCGATTGACAGATATGGATACATTATCATAACCTACTTTTTTAAATCTAATATCGTAATTTTATCAAATATATTGATAGCTTAAATATAACGTCAAGAAATACCTGATTGGGATGGGATATATACACGAGATAAAATATCTTAAGATATATATCAAGATAGCATTGCCACTAACAGCTATTCAGTAACGGTAGCTTGTGACCACTAAATGCGTCTGCGCATGCCACGCGACTGGATAACCTCAAACATTGTATTTTATATTTATTGACAAACACCACAAAATCTTTAATGTAAAAATAAAATAATTGACAAGTGTTGGCCTGTAATAAAATTGTACAATACTTTGAAAAGATTCACACATTTTTAACTTTTGATTAACTGACAATTTTTTTTATACTCTTAGCTTTTATTGCGGATATTATTCAGCATAAACAAAGGCACAATACTGACCATCGATCATCCGAAATAAATGTATATCGAAAAGCGCGGCCCAGACGAACAAAAACTAATCATTTTGCCCTCTTCGCCTCGGAACATTCATTCCACGATACATAAAGCTTGTCATCCACAACAAGATATCCACTCCTCATCCAATATACATAATCAAAGTGTCGTGTAAGTTCTTAACGCACATTTGCCACGTACAGAGTATTCTTCGTTCAAATCGTACTGTTTTGAGATTTAGGAAGCTGCTCTAAATGATTTCGACATCATGTGAAATTGTAATGAACCAAAAAATCAATGTTTTTACTTTTAAGTCATTGAGCATACCATGGCGATGCTGTCAAATTACTATCTATAGCTGAAAGTGAACAACAGTCCGATTACAAGTCGAGGCTCAATCAGGCAATTTCTCTTAATAACGCCATGGCATTGGCACAGCCGGCCAACGACCCGCTTGACAAACTTACCAACACAAGACTTCGCACAACGTCTGAAATTGAAAGTGTCCCGTCTGAACCTTCATAATGCTAGAATCACACGAGGACAGAACAAAAGACAGAGCAGTACTGATATTGTTTGATACTGTTGTGCGGTGACACTATAGCAGTACTGTCCTCTGTCATTCTACTGCTCTCGTATGAAACACACATGACACTTCATACGTTAAACAATTTATAACTCTACGCTTTTACGATAGCTTCAGGTCATGGGGCAAACGTTGACACTGAGTTTTTAATTTGCGCTAAAAATTAAGTGCTTTGAATAAAAACAAAGAATAATTTATGACTGCGTAAGAAGTACGTCTATTAGATTCGTAAGATATTGTATATTAAGTTTTTTTTATAACATGGATGGTTCCGTATATTGTTTAAAAAAGATTTCTTGGCCCGTACAACTCGATATTACAGTCGCAAACACAACCCTTTGCAAATACAGGCATCTTTAGAGTTACATTAGCATAAAAATGTCAAAGATGATGTTTGTAGCAATCTAACGGCGTTATTGAGAGTAACTGCCTTAAGGAACACTTAATCCGTAACATTAAAACATTGATTTTAGATATTTAAACTTCGGTTACAAAGTTCCATAATCAAAAACTATCAGATGAGTGAAAAAAGTTCAAACCTATTATTAAGTAAGTAATGCGATTTAAAAAAATACAATTCGTGTCTCTGATACTAAACTCCTTGCAGTAAATTAGCGGCCAGTGACCCGGTGTTGCCGTTTTACGATTTTAAAAAAAACATGAAACAATTTAACGACGGTCGATCTTTGCGGCCGTGCGCCGAATTGTAACACGTCTACACCTTCTTATAAAATACATGAATATAATTTGTAGTTGTAATTATCAAAATAATATCAGTAAGTATTAATATGTTAAGCATTTTGGAGAGATTTTTAATAATTTTGTCAGGATACTTATAACATTATCTGGACTATTTTTTTTTAGTCTGAGATAAACAACATTTTTAAAAGAAAATGGCAACCCAAAGCTATAAAAAAATCTTAATCTCTCGTCAAGTTTGAAGTTAATGATAGGCCTTCAACTCCGACGGTTAAACAAGGTTCACGGCAAATATGAATATAGATAGGTTATTTACCAGTCGGAGTTTATTATTCACATTTAAATCTACATTAAAAATGTTGGTAACGAGATTCCGGCAATGCATAGTAGATTTATGGATATTGGAAAAGCGAGGCGTTTTTATTTGTATGTCAAAAACTTCAATATATAGAAATTTTACACAAGTTTAAACTTTAGTCTTTGTTGAACACAAAATGTAAAAAAAGTTGTTTACAATACTTTTAGTATTGAATAATAATTTTATAAATAATCGTACAAACATTTGCTTCATGCTACATATAACAAAATTTATTGCATGTTATTAAATAAAAAAGATTGACGTTCGTAAACTGGGCAAATAACAATGGCGAATAAAAATGATGGGCGTGTTAAGGTTCTACGAAACTAATGAAGCGAAGTCGAGAGTGATTTCATAATTATATACAATAGAGCTTGTTGCTAATGGCTATCTAGAGGTAGACTTTAATTCTCTACTAAACACAAAATCAAATTAAGGAAAATTTTAATAAAGGAATAAACTTTGAATTAAAATTGTTGAAAAGTTTGTCTCTTTTAGTTCTTTACTCTGTGGAGATGTCATCACTCATTGCGCGGGAAAATGGATAGTCTGTCATTAATAGTATTTGTGTCTCGCGTTACCGGAATTTTTAATTAATATGTTATTGAGAATTCAACATTTTATTAATTTAATTCATATTAGTTACTATCTAATAATATTAAAAACTTATGCTTGTAATATTTGACTGATAAATCTTAAAATAATCCTGTTATCATTGTTATTTTAGTGAGGCAGATAACCGCGTTATTTCCGACTATAAAAATGTAAGTCAATCGCCTTGTAGAGTTTCCTAATGCGGTATAATTACAACGGTGAAACACAAATGCGATTACTAGCATACATGTTTCCCTGATTAAAAAATACGATTTTTTTTTCTTCCATATCTTTTAAACATTATATAACTAACACCAAACTATGCTTTGTTTGTAAACTAAGAAATTTGCCAATGTTTATGTAACAATATCCACTAGATTTCGAGCACTAGTTTTATAAAATATTAAATAGTATTTATTTATTTAAACTAAACTTATATGATAACCGTACACAGACAGAATAAGTCAAAAGCATAAAATAAACGTATTTCTCACCGACAAATGTGAACACGAATTTGTGTCGCGAAATGATTTGGAGTGTCTACTGATTGACCTTAATAAGTCGCACAGTAACAACTGATGCTTTCCACGCATTTCACAACAAACAGAGCCAATACTGATGCTGACCTAATCTGGGTAATAATATATATATGTAAAATAGCAATCATATTTGCTTCGTCTTTTCTTTATGTCCTTCATTCGACATATCACCACTCAACATCAGGTGAGATCGTGGTCAAGCACTAGTTTATGGTCACGCTAGTTTCTTCATAATCTTACGACCACTAATTTATTTCATCACGCAAATCCGCGACTGATACAAAAGTTATTAATATTACCAGAAAATAAGATACACCTTCTTAAGGAAAAACAACTTAAGGCTTTAGGATTTAGAAATATGATTGATTACAAGGCGTTCGCGGTGTTTTACTGTTTTTGCAAAAAAAAAAAATACAACAGGTGCAGTAATTTTAAAGAAATAAATATGTTATAATGATACCGTGGTCGTTGACATTACATGACAATACGCTACATTTTCAAACATTTACGCAATGTTAGTGCACGTTTAAAAATACCACAGCGTAAGCGTGGCGTGATCTTAGTGTCGGTTTACATACTCCGTCTAGTTCGAACGGCTTACGTGTTATTTCTTTGACTTCTAAAAGACAGGACCTGACAAGCGCGCATTGCCCTCTTTGAATCAAAAACTAACATTAACAACTAAACTTGCTTGTGTGCTCGCTTCGTGTCTGTTTATTTTTGAATCAGTATGCGTTCATAGAGTCGTAAGTGTCAGGATGATTATGCACATGTGTGATTATGCGTGTTATCTTTACCGCTTGCGAAAAGTGTCTGTACAACGTGTATTTAAAACCACAGCGGGTCTTTACCCAGTCCGTTTCTTCATAGTCAAAGAGTTATATTCGACCAATATCGGGTATTAAACACAAACTGTATTGACCGTGCGAACGGAACATAGGACGAGGAAACGTGGCCGTTCTTACATGTACATATATCATATGACTCGCTGATTTAAATTGCATAGAAGAATGAATTTATATTTTAAAGAAATAAATACAAGACATTACTGGTCTTCAAAGCAAAACCTTTTACATTCTAGTAATTAATTAAAAAAAACAAGATTGACTCACTTTATTACCATCAATAATACAAAATACGAATGGATTTGGTGGTTTGTCACGTACCAAAATCGGTCACATCGTTTTTGAGGCAGGCAGACGGTGACAATACAACAGACTTACATCCTTACGAACGTACATGTATACTAAACTAAACAGTCGGATACTAAGCAATTTTGAAAATACATAGTACGTTAGTGTGAAGTTGTCTGAATATTGAATAGTTCCAATTAATTTCTCAACTCAACGATTTTGTTAAAACTAATAGGGCGCGATAAGACGCGATAAAATTGCTCGTAAAAGTGAGTCAGTATGATAAAGGAAAATATTTTTGTTTGGATTATTTTTTTTTTATAACCAGTGATATTTATTGGCGATAGTTACAAAAACAATAATATGTTGAAATGTAGTATAAAACATAATTATCTTCACCCACGGTAAATAAATAATCATGTTTTATGTGATTTTTTAAACATCTAATATTAGCTTCCAAGTTATAAAATAGTTGTTTGCCGTTATTGTAACAATTTTTACATTGGTTTCTCGCGATATCCAATGCTCCATCATTTTTATCGATATGCAAATAGATGCAAACCGCGCAAAATTGTAAAAAAAAACTCACACGCCGCGGCCATTATTGTCCGTAAGGTCAATGTACGTAACATTAGCAAGAGAAAATTAAAAAGAACATTCGTTCTTTTTTCAAAATAGTTCTATTAAAACTCACACGTGTTCAGTAACTGGCCATCCGGTTAATGCTCTTGTACCACAGAGAAGAAAAAAAGCAAACACGACATTTTAAAATAAGAACACAATTTTATTGGCTCCATTTGACAAAAAGACAATATTGTCCAACGATAGGCAACAATCAATTTCATTGATTGCAAATTTGCTCTGACAACTAATTTATTTGGGCATAAGTGTTAGACACTTTGATGCAATTATACAATTTAACACTAGTTGATAAGGTTGGAAATTGCATGCACATTCGGTCGAGGACTGTGAACTGGGTTTATGCAAACCACGGCCCCAAGGCCATAGCATTTCAATAGACAGGAAATGCTATTAAATTTAGGCATCTGTCCGAACGTAACTGATATCCAATAAAATTAATTTTACTATTCAATGTAACATAGATTTTAATAGATATAAAAAAAATAATGTCTATGATTAAATTCCATAGTAAAGTCGAATCGAATTCTTTTGATGTTTTAAAAAGTTGAATGAACAGAAAACAGTTGTTGAAATATCGTACATCGAGAAACATAAGTGATCGATCGATAAACGATTTAAATTGTACTTATAATAAGTACTTATGAGTAAATGTTTCAATTATACCTATTATGTATATGTACATTTATCTTTCGACACTTAAACACAAATCAAGTTTAAATTCTTTTTTTTTTTAATGAAAATAGTAATTATTTCATATATATCATGTCTTATAGTATCAAGTAGGTTTCACATATTTTTTAACACAACCAACCGAGAACAGCGCTTTTCTTACCAGACCAAATAAGTACCTACATAATATGTCGCATTGTAGTTGTAGATTTAAATTTAAAAAAAAACGTAATAAGTTCCTAGGTATAGGTAAGAGTCTAGGCTTAGGTATTCTTCAAGACTATGTTCTATATCCGTGCCATATTTCATCAAGTTCCGTCGAACCTTTCCCGAGATACCTTCAAATAAACATCCATTCATCTATACATCTAAACATTCGCATTTATAATATTAGTAAGATATATATTTTAATTTTAGGTATGTTAATAAGGTTACACCGAACTTCTTGCCAAACCACTTATGTGGTTTACTAAAGAAGTCGCACCTTTTTAATTAATTTGTTATCGACCACTATTATTGCAATGTTTACGTGTACTGCTGACAGGAACAATACTACACTAATGCCTGTTTCACACGAAGTCAGAACAGTGAAGTGAAGCAGTAGTAGTGCTGCTGTTGTTTGAAAGCAAAACCCCCAGACAATACAGCGCGTTCAAATAATAGCAATACTGCACTTTCTACTGCTCTGTTCTGCCCTCGTGTAAATAAAATTACGCTTGTGGCGGCAGGTATTGTATTACAACCCGCGACTCCAACACGCGTGGGGATATGGTGACAAATAGGCCAGTCACTTGAATTTATTTTATTCAAGTACAAGTTGACGCCCGCGGCTCCGTATGCGCGGAATAAATAAACATAATAAGTAGCCTATGTGTTCTTCCAGACTTTGTTTTACAACTGTGCCAAATTTCATCAAGATCCGTTGAGCCGTTCCGGAAATACCTTCTAACAAACATCCATCCATCGAAACATTCGTATTTATAATATTAGTTATATTAAAACCCGCATACACGCAGCAATGTCAATGTCACAAAAGAGTTTCAATAACCATGATTTTAGATGCTTTTTTAGGACCCCAACATTCTACTGCGTCTGTCGTTAATTAAGTTCTTGAACTAAATACATAGAACCATAAACTAAAGAAGTTTAGACCGGATAGACTATTTTACAACATCTTAAAATTTTATAGAATATGTATAAAATTTTAAGAAAAAAAAAATAGCCAACTTCAAAAAAACCAACTCAAACAAATTGCACAAATAAAAAGTAACAAAATAATGTCATGAGAACCCTCTAAACTCTAAAGAAAGTTCTCTTCTTTCTTGTAACATGTCTGTATTGTATAATTATTGTTATTTTGGAGTCGGTTTCGGCCTAAGTAGGGACATAAACGTAAGTATGTCTAATACGTCTCAAATATAAAATGTCACCTATTTACTTCGGCCGACACCGACTGCGAAATAACAATAATTATACAAAATAGACATGTTACAAGAAAGAAGAGAACTTTCTTTTGAGTTTAGAGGGGTATAGACACATAATTATTGCTTTCGCGAAGAAGCTTTAACATAAATAAATCTACAACAGTTTTACAGAGTGGTTAAAAATTTCAACACGGAAATAATTACGCTTTTCTAAAGTACTATAAAATCTTGACATTATGTACATACATAATAAATTTAATTAACTGTAAACTTTAATAATTTTACTATTAAATACTAACATAATTTAACTAGGAAGACGCAAATAATTTCTATTTCATAAAAAGCGTTCAATATTCGAGCTCAAGACGAGTGGTATACATTAACTACGGACCGGAACTTATGTAGTTAAAATTTATGGCCGCCATAAAACATGAAAGCAAGTTACCTCATCAGAACAGCGCTGGTCGTAAAGGATACCTGTACCCATTATAACAATCAATGCTACGCATAAACGTCTATATTACGATTACTTATTTAAAATTAACTAGCATAAAACAAAACATGCCTATTAAATATAAACCGTCATAAAGTTTGAATAGCACTGTACAAAATCGACTTTGGAGTCGATTGATTCAAACGGAAGGACTTTTTAAATATACATTAAATAAATAAAGTGAACAATAACCACGGGTGCTATCAGGTATTGACTCTTATTTGCTGTTTTCCTGAAAAATATGTTACATGTTTTTAAAAAGTATCCGAATATATGGGTACCGAATACCCAAAAATTTTAAGGTTTGCTCAGATTTTACGTTTCTACATTTATGCAATATGTAATTATTATAAAAAATGGAATCTCAAGTTGTCTTCCTGGTACAGATTGCAACTTTGACCTTAGAATATCGCGCTCTGAATACAGTGGACCCCCGGTAATCCGGCAAACATTATGCAGGGCAGTGTCGGACCATCGAATTTGTCGGATTATAGAACACTGCCTAAGACCCCTATAGTCCGGATTTTTTTACGAAAGAGTACCTTGTAATCCGACAAATTACATATCTAATGACAAGAATCTATATATTATACGTACATATGTATGTACTTTGAAGTACAAATCAGACTTAATTTATGTAAGTCGAATTTAGTAAATTAAATAACAATTGAGAACTTACGTTTTATTATAAAACTAAGCATAAATGCACATACATATCTACCAAAATAATCAAGAATTATTAATAAAAATCATGTAGTGAATACTATATCAAATTATGAAGCTTTGAAATATTCATCAATTTTTTCATACATGTAATTCTAAGTCATGTCGGATTACAGGGGGCGCCGGATTAGACAGGGGCCGGATTATCGGGGGTCCACTGTATATTTACCGTGATAAAACTATGTTTATGTTTAGGCATATCATATTTGTATCTTGTGGGAATTAAAAATAATATTCACACAATAATGGAAATTCTACCATAATTCATACTGGATTATTTTCTAATTTTGATAAAAATAGCTTTATGCATTTCTTCTCCGCAAATGTCCTAAAAAAGGGCTACAACTTTTTGCTTCACGTATGATATGACTAATGATTGTCTTACAGTAGACCAACGCAAAAATACATGTATTAAAACATCTGTTGTCTTGTTTTTTTTAAAAAAGAATGAGAGGGAGGGCAATATGTTTTTTGAACTGTACCAACATTGAAACACCAGTTACATAACTTGTAGTTTTTTTTTTCACAAAATTAGTGGGGCTCTGTCTCCCGAACTAGTTAAAACTGGGTTTCGGGAGGCAGCGCCTTCTCTTATATATTACTTAATTAAGCGTTAGTTGCTATATTATATATATTAAAAAGTAGTTGCACAAAGATATCAAATTCCGGAAGCTCTAAGGTAGGGTACGGTTTATTTAGCTCGTTAAACCGGACCTTGCTTCTGTTATCCTTTTAATACTCGATTAGAAATACCAATCGAAAAAATTTAAATAATTTCGTGTAAATGTCGCAGGTGTTAACATTTGTATTCCGATCATTTTGTTAATTCTCTCATCCTTTTTTCATTGTTTTATATCCATTTACACATAACCTGCCTTCCTATCTAACCTGCATCTATCCATGATGTATCTAGTCAAGGCTAAGATAATTTTAATAATTAAATCTAAGGCCGCTAATTAAAAGTTTTGGAATAATTGCCTCTTTTGCTCAAGAAACTTGTTTTGCAAAAGTAAACTTAGTTGTATGACTATCGATATATGTATTTTTGTGTCAACATTTTTGTGGACTTAAGAGATAAAATGTATAGAATAGTCGTAAGACATTGTACAAAGAAAATTTTAATTATTGTTTCTACATTAAAATACAAATTGTACGAAGTGACAAGATGTAGATTATAAAACTAGGTGACCAATAAGTTATTACAATGCGTACGAGTCTACGTGATCATTGTGTGACTCGGAAATTGCAATGTGTCCCAGCTGATAAAGAAATTTCGCCATCTATTGTTAATATACATAAATATAAAGAGAAATCATAACAATGGCGGGCATTTAAACGCGCGTTTTGTTATCTCCCAGTCACCTTTAATAAATAGACTGTAAAAATATTACAAAAGGGTATCGCGAAATATTATTACGAATGAATTTGTAACATAATGCCTAAGTATTACGGTTTATATTCGTTTGTTATATTACAACAGCTGGTAAGGTCCGGAGGACGGAACCTCACCTACTTCCGCCGTGTCAATGACCTCTTGGAATTAGTTCACTATCAGGCGGTCGCGTGAATCATAATATTTTAAGAACTAAAATTGTGGAACGCGTCTTTTTACAGCAACGAATAAACGTAACTGGTTGTCGCACGCGACTCCGTCCGCGCGGAATAAAAAAAAACTTAACAAGTAGCCTATGTATTCTTCCAGACTATGGTCTACATTTGTGCTAAATTTTAGCAAGATCCATAGAGCCGTTCTGGTGATACCTTCTTACAAACATCCATCTAAACTTTCGCATTTATAATATTAGTAAGATTAAAACCCGCACACATCAGCAAAGAAATACAATAGAATTTATACCCAATACAATGCGCTCTATCATTTTTTAATACACAAAATTTTTCGAAATCTCTGGATAAATCTTAGGATCTGTCTAAGATGAAAGAGTTAAGGATACTTCGTACTTCTCATCTCATGTCTCCAAATGATCCCAGATAATTTCATCATACTTGTCGGCCTTTAATTAAATAACTTCTAAGCTACTATAAAACAGTAAAAACAGGAAGTAAATCATAATTGTTTAAAACCAGTTAAGGTGTTTGTAATCTGACGAAGTGACAAAAAATTCAACTGTGGAGGTTTCACGAGTCAAGGTGAACTTGCTGAGCGAATATAACATTTAGCTTGTCGAGTTATGGCCTGTTCTGTTACATACAAATACATTTAAATACGACAGAAATATTCAGGGTCAGAATTATTCAGGGGTTCACGAGTTGTTGAGTATGTTAGTAAAAGTGATAGATCCCGCCACAACAATATTTGTTGGGTGCACCAAAGATTTTCCAATTGCCACGATCCTACACCTAAAACTTTACCTATTATCTTAATCAAATAATAATTACATAATATTATCAAAGATTTTTTATTTTTATTATCCATATAACGTTAGCTATATAAAATTTCAATGTTGTCTCTTCACGTATTTATATAGTTTACCTAATTATAATTATTTTTAACTAGTTGTCGCCCGCGAATCCATCCGCGCGGAATAAAAAAAAAAACATAATAAGTAGCCTATATGTATATTCATCTAAATCTATGCCAAATTTCAACGAGATCTGTTGAGCCTTTCTGGAGATACCTTTAAACCATCCATCCGTCCATTCGCATCTACATATATAAAATAAAGTCGTGTTAGTTACACTATTTATAACTCAAGATCGGTCGAACTGATTTAGCTGAAAATTGATGGGGAGATAGCTTAGAACTAGGAGACGGACATAGGAAGTTTTTTATCTTGTGTGCATTTTTTTTATTCCGCGCGGACGGAGTCGCGGGTAAAAGCTAGTTTATAATATTAGTAAAATTTAACATTAGTAACGTATAGTGACGTCTCTGCAAAACATCGCTATCTCAAAACTTTTTGACATTATCAGTACGAAATAGGGGCGCTCACATTAGTGACCTTGTCACCCAAATTATGTGCGCTTTTAACTTTACGATTTACTACGGGTCACAGTATCAAAAAGTTCGTTTCACAAGATTTCACTTATTTATCTAATATATAAAATTCTCGTGTCACAGTTTTCGTTCCCGTACTCCTCCGAAACGACTTGACCGATTCTCATGAAATTTTGTGAGCATATTGAGTAGGTCTGAGAATCGGCCAACATCTATTTTTCATAACGCCCCCCCATTTTTTAACTGCGCGCGGACGGAGTCGCGGGCGACAGCTAGTAACTCGATAAAAATCTTGTTATAACTAATAAAAAAAATTATCAGTTAAATTATCTACATATTTGTGTAATTGAAGGCAAGTAAACAAATTACTTTGGCTTTTATTAAAGTAGGAACCGAAAAAAGGTCATTTTAAGAACAACTAAGAAAGAAGCGAACGTTTTTATTTAAAGCTTGTTATAATTTTAATCAAGTAAAGGTAGAGTGCGTGCAGCCAAAATTATAAAAAAAATCTTTGAAGTTCAGAACAAAATTAAAAATAAATAAATAAAAACATAGTCATGTAACCTATTAAAAAGCTAACCTTTTGGAATATACGTTTTCTTGTAGAATCCTCACAAATTATCAGAATTTTTTGTGACATTTATACTAGAATCAAGTAGATTTATGATATTGCGGACTATTGCATTTAAATTGCAACATATTAAAAAACATCCGAATGACCTTTATTTGACTTTCTCAGATTGGAGACCGAGAAATTAAATTTTAAAGTTTAATCTTAAGGTCTGTATAGTTTCATATAAACTTACATTAACTTATACTTAATAAAATTACAATGAGTCAAAATAACGAAGTCTATATTCATGTGGTTTAAACAAATATTGCAATAACTTGCTTGCTTTAGCAAAACCGCGTCTCTTCCGTCTCTCTCTAGCACGCTATCTCGCGGCTTAGAAATTCCAGATTTCGGTATGATTATCTTATCACGACCTGTATTTAGTGACGTGTCATAGAGTAATAAGATACGACAGCGGTGTAATTTTACTCAAAAACCTTTATCATTTGAAAATTGTTTATGTGATATCAGTGATAATCTGAGACGAATTATGATCTTTTATAACCATATAATTGGTAACTAAATATATATTTTTTTTATATTTTTTTAAAACAGCTTTGTTTATGTATTCTTAAAAAAAAACATAGGTTTCTCAGATTTTATTAGTCTGATTTTTTGACGACAGTACATTCAATAGTGGAAATTACAATAATGATAATCGTTCACTCTATCCTAATCTTGAAGTTGTTGACATCACAGACAAGATGGTCACGTATTTACATCACGGACTACGTTATTCACGTCATTGTTACCGTGTTGAGCATACAATTGAAAGACGTGACCATCAACCTTGTGCGTATCAATAGATATTATCAACTAAATTAGTTTTAGTAAGATAAAATGCACCTTTTGTAATTTACTACTTTTAGCCACTATACCAAATACATTTGTTGTAATAAACGTATGGCAACTCGTTGCTTTTACATATTCTGCATTTTCCTCTAGTTTTCTATCTAAAATATATATCTATTATTAAATTAAGACTATTTTACATGGCGGTTCTACTACCGAAAACCTTTATAAAGTGTTATTATTTCTGTTTATTCTATAAGTATTAGAGGGATGGGGGATGGAATCATTCTATATACTCGTTTGTATCCTTCTCAGGTTAACCGCGCAGTTGAAAAGAGATAGAAATTGACTTACGTTTTTCACCTAGTTTTAGCCTAGCTCATTCTCCTATCTGTTTGAGTCATAATCTATGCACCGGTTCTCTGGTCGCGAAACGCGCGCTTTCGAAACCGGTCGGAGCGGCGCTAGTGAGCGCTATATACATTCCCGCTAAATTGACGTCAAACTAACCAACACATTTCCTTAAACTTATTTTTTATTAAAAGAATTACGTCTTTATTTGCATCAAGTTTGGTGTAGGTCAAAGTACCTGTGATAGTAGTGACTCAACGACCAATAGAAAGAATTTTAATTCGTCTTATTTTCAAAATTTAGTACAGGTTAAAAAACTTACAATTATTATTTATGTGAACTCAGACTAAGATATGATGAAATCACAACTATATTACCAGTTTCGAACGTTGCGTTGGCAGTAATTTGCATTATTTATTGAATGTTTTTACGACTGCAGTCTGGCAACACTTATTGTTAATATAGAAAACTTAATTAACCCGTCACATTTACTGCCTTTTTAATTTTATTGTTATTGCATTCACAATATTTGTTCAAATTTAACTTAAAATATTTAACTGACCGTAAAAAATTAAAGGTAGTAAAAAATTCTGTAAATAATGATTTGATCGTTTCGTTATAAATGATTAAATATGAATTCAACAAAACTCAATCACTTTCAGTTAAATCCGGTGTGACATCACATGTTAACAGTTAAAATAATTTTCCTCGAAATTAACTGTTTTATCGTATTCAAACGTCGACTTGACACAAAGTAGATGCCGGTGTCCTTTTCAGATGCTATGGGGCAGTTCGAATCCCAGGCTCGAAAAGAACAAATTCAAAATATACCTACCAATGAAAATACCTTGCGCGAAAACTATTATACATATGAATATAATTTAAAGCGCTGTTATTTTGAGGTAAGAAAGTTGTCTCATTCACCTCATCCGTTATAACTTTCTATAGCTTAATCAACATCTATTTATGTTATAAAATAATTAATAAGATATTAACGTAGACTAAAATATCAAGATATACCTATCCGTGCCCTGGAATGTAAAAACTTAATTAGCATACGAACTGTGAATAAATATTTAAATATTGTCCAGTCGGATGATGCGAGGAAAATAGATTAAGAACACATTAACATAAAACGTCCATTTAAATTATAGCACCTGTTTTGGAGGGAAATGTTATTTATAATAAAAACCGCTCTCATGTTTTCTTAGGTCTAGTATAGCATAAAATAGTAAATGTCGAAAACGACGTAGGTTAACAGAAATCCATTGAAAATCTTTAAATTTCATGATAAATTCAGCCAAGAAGTACCAAGTCAACACCCGACATCACTTTGAAGACTTACATCATAGCTCCAGGTGCAGGAAACACCGGCGAACTTGGCGACGCAGCGGCCCAGCTCGACGTCCTCGTGCGTCGTGTAGAGGTGCTTGAGACAGTACTTGACGTGCGGCGCGACGCGGCGCAGCGTTTCGCGCGAGATGAGCACACCGGGCCCGCCCATGCAGAAGTTCTCGTTGTACTCGAGCGCCAGCGCGTCGCGCTCTGCTGCTGTGCCGCGCCCCGCCTGCCCGATGAACTGTGGCTTGCGGCTGTCCACCGAGCGCAGAAACTCTCCCAGTTTGTCGCCGCGCACGTACACATCGTCGTCCGCGCGCATGAACCACTCGAACCTGTCCCCGTACTTCTCGTACATGTACAGGAGCATAAGGAACGACTTCTTCTGCGGCGGGTAGCTGTCGTCCACGAAGCGCAGCGGCACCAGCGGCAGGCCCGGCGCGCGCGACACCTCCGAGCTGAAGAACGCGATTCGACCGGGCAGGTCCTGCGCCCAAGTGTCGTACACCGCACGAGCGCGCGACTCCAGGTATTGCTCCGCCGTCATCACACCCACGAACACTAGAGTCCTGTTGGAATTCTCCACCGTCTCTTCGGGCCTTAGACCTATGATACTCAGTGGATCCGGATCCACGTACAGTTTCCCAGCCTCAGGACAGGCTTGTATCGAAGTCCTCGAAGACGTTTTTAAGCACAGTTTGAGGAAGACACCGAGGGTGACGCCGGCGACAACGCCGGCCACCAGGTGCATCCACCTGCTCCTCCGTGGCATCGCGACTCGCCTTTACCAGCGACCACTGACACCCTCCGCGGACCGGAGCATTCCACGAATATACTCTTTATCCCTTTCTCGTCGACAGGGGTAGACATTAGCGAGCGACAACTCCGTTCACTTTCGATCGATCACATGGCCGATACGGGCGCAACACGCGAAATGTGCCACTATCGCGTCGACATGAGCTATATATCGAATTTTGCAGATGTTATCGGAGCGAACGCGATCGTGAGCTGCGCGTGTCGAAATGCGATCCGCACATTCTGTACTCGCAGCGAGCATTCGATGCGAACGGACGACTCGTGCGCCGGCTGCCGTGCAACTGGAACGTTAAAACGCCTCAAAACAAAACTAAGCAGCGGTAATTCGGGCCGTCCGCCGTCCGCAACTGTAGCGCGTTCCCGCTCGCGCGTACAGTTTCCACATGCTGCCGTCTCGGTCGCGGCCAGTGTTGCCGGGTTGTGAACTTGTCCCATTCACGGGCGGCGCGCGGCCAGCGGCCAGCTACAGACAGACAATAGCCGACCGCTGTCTGGCGGCCGGCGATCGCTGCCATATTTTACGACGAAATGCGCCAATTCGGATGCAAAAAGGTCGTGAATTATACTGGTAAAAATGTGCAGTCACGTATTTATAAAATTTAAGAAAATCTTTGATCAAACTAACCGGATCGGAAGATCTTACTAAGCGGATAGATTGCTTCTCCTAACTCTGTACACCAGATTGCCATTTGCACGGTTTTGTTTACACCGCTCCTGTCTGTATCTGCACAAAAAACTTCATAAGTCTGGTTGTTCCAAATATACTCAATCTGTGAACAATTTTTTACTACTGTTTTTTGTAATGAATGAGACTGAGAGATTTGAAAAAGAATACAGTAACGAATAAGCTTTCGTTTGGCTGAACCTCAATTGGTGGAGCACGCGCGCCCAGCAGCCCGCAGCCGAGCACGGCTGACGTTTACCAAACACAGCGCTAAACAAACTCTCAATGCCACACAAACAATTTTCCAAATATAACTGCAACTTAACCGTTCGTTAAATTTCTAGAGCAGGGTTCAGCAATTATTTTGAGTCTCATTTGTCTCAGTATTATTGGTATCAAAACTCATTCAGGCTAAGTTATAACAGAATTGTGTGTTTGTCAAACTTTGTGATAGAATACTTACTACCAAACTAAGTTCTCTAACCAGGGACAGGGAAAAAGGTGCCACCATATCTCAACTTATCAGACAATAAAATAAATTAGAATCTTTATTTCTCAGTAAGTAGTGAATGTACTTTTACAGCATCTGTGAAATTGATTAAGCAAGCTACAGACAAATTATAGCTATGCTAAAGAACTTTTGCGATCCTAGCGAAGACATCCGCTCTCAAACAAGTAAGCTGATATTTTTTTATTAGTTCGCCGAAATGGTAATGAACGTAAAACGTTCGTCTCAGAATTGTGTGACCGGGAGAGCGCACTAATGAACCAGTAGGGTGACAATAGGCCATCACTTTGACGATACTTGTTGGGGAATGAAATAAAATTGCTATCAATATTACACTACAAGTGGGTATGGCTTAATTGGCTCATGTTTATTTCACTATTTTTTTTAAACTTAACTTTTATTATAAAATGTAAGAGTTTAGTATTACATAATACATGTTTGTTTATTTCTGTGTTTTATACGTTTGTTTATAAAAACGATTGTCATAATATTTTTTGGACAACGTTAATGTGTACCACCATTCATTTACAGAAATTCCAGAATATTTGAATGCCATCGATCATCCTATCGTATGCCACTTATCGTCTTATGATCATAAAAGTAATCATACAGAAATGTATTTACTAAATACTTATATACTAGTTGTCGCCCGCCACTCCGTTGGCGCGAAATTAAAAATAAACTTAGTAAATAGCCTACGCGTTCTTTTAGATACTAGACTATGATCTACCATCTATGCCAAATTTCATCATGATCCATTGAACCGTTCCGAAGATACCTTCAAACAAACATCCATCTAAACTTTTGCATTGATAATATTTGTAAGATTAATACAAAGTGGGCTATTGTCGAGCTAGACAACAATCTGGCCACACATTTTAAAGAACAAAGCCATTTTGTATTTTGTCGGATGTCACAAAGTGGTTGCGATATAAAATAACGTCATAGAAACATTAATTAAAAATGTTATCTTTGTAACATAAAATAATTATACTTAACAAGAAGAAATAAACTAGAAAATGATAATCTATTAAACAATGAGACAATTTTAATAAATTTTTTACACGAATACATAATTGCATTATTGTTATCAACTAATGTGTACTAAAGAGTACTTTGGAAGACAATGTTTCTTTTTTTTCTTTGATGATACATTTCGCCGCGCTTAATACTAAATTCATGTTCTGCCATAGACAAGAAATGTTAAAGTAAAAAAAAATAATTGAATTATTTCGTAATAGCTTTTGAATCACCTTGTAACTGATACCGTTACAGCAGTTTTTCTAATCTTATTACTTAGTAAAATTCTAGGCCTTAAGTGCTTTTAGACGTCTTTTTGACAAGAGATATTGTTTAAAAGATATTTAAAAAATAAAAAACAAATATCGCTTAATAGTGACACTTAACCAAAACTAGACATTTTTTATATTATAAGGTAGGAAACGAACCAGCGGCCACCTGAGTTCTTAAAAGCGAAACGGCCGCTGCCCATAGACATCCGCAATTGCAGATGCGTTGCCTATCTTTAATCAACTGAAGAAACGACGCACAGAAAGAAAATTCTCCCCTACCTATATATCCAATCCTCCATCAAATCCACGTCCTTCCAATCCTTTCCTTATACCAAAAGCTTGGGAAGGGAATGTGGACTATTAGACCTCAGACATGGTCGCCCTAAATGTACTTTTTTCTCAACTTAAACTTAACATTGACATGAAAAAAACAGAGGCGCATATATGATGCCGACAGACGTCATTGGACAGTTCTTACGGGTGCAACAAGGCTTACTTGCACGACCCTGCTGTCACACATGTGTTGACGTAGTCATTTGGGAGACAGATGGCCGCTTCTTATGGCCAATGAAAGTTCTTAAGCCATCTTCACTCTTAGTAATATTTAACTTTTAAAACAAATTTTAATAAGGGTTGTTTTAAATATGATGTAAGACGCATTTTAATGCGATGTCATAAGTCGTTACAGAAGTCCCTTGGTATAAGTAGAAGAAATCGATACTAATCGTGCATTTCTGAGACCGAAATCACCGTTTAAACTATACCGTTACCTCTGTTAAGTCAAATATAATAATAGGGATGACGATATGTTAATCATTGTAGCTATATTTTTATAGCTCAATCATCTCGTTTTCGCAAACACATTTTATTTCATTATGATTGTAAACTTATCCTAAGAAAAAAGTTAACATTCTATTTTTATGCAGCCTCTATCACATTAATCAAATAAAATGTGTTGACTTAAAAAGAATGATAAAGGCGTGAGATTTGCAATGCAGTTAATACACAGTAAACCATTATAAAACAGACATTTTTAACAATTTATGAATATATTCTTCTTGATGAAATGAACTAGTCACACAATACAAATTATGTGGCATAAATCCAAGCTAAATAGACCATATAGATCATTAACGAAAGGCAGGATAAAAGTAAATTTTTATATAACTTCATAACTTTGTAATAGACACAGTCATCAATCATAGATTTCTCGTGAAAATCGACTGACCTAGATTTTAGTTAAATGTTGATTCATATTAAAATATGCTCACAATTATTAAAGTAGCCTATTACTTTGTGATGACTTAATATTTTGTTAACCGCTGTATACACGTTTACTGAGCAGTAAATAACTCGCTAGTTGTTGCATTCGAGTAAATATTTAACTACCGACTTTTGCTTGCATATATAATTTGTAAATATAATCGTTACGCATTTGCAATGCATACACGCGACTTTATTTGTAAACTAGCAGTTGATCACAACTTCATCTACGCGGATTAAAAAAAATCTAGTAATATACATAGCCTAAGTGGCCCGAAAATAGAGTAGCTTACCAACTGTGTGAGATTTTTTCAAATCGTTTCAGGAGTTTTGGAGCCTATTAAATAGAAACAAATATGTTATTAAATCTTTCCTCTTTATAATGTTAGTATAGATTATAATTCTTTCCAATAACTTTTTTATCGAACATTATTTTATAATCTGTAATATTTTTGTTCATAGCTGGTAACACTTGCATAATATCAAAAATGAAACCGAGATGCGAATTGTTCTATATTTCTTAAGAATATTATAGATAAAGGCATACCAAGAAGCCCGCATTGTGACGTACAATAACTTTATGAACTTTTTATTTTAGAATAAAACGATAATCGCTAGTAAGATTTTCGAATAACAGTTTAAAGTTTGTTGTAGTTTGATAATATTTGGTTTTAATATTTTTAATATTTTTTAATATTCTATTAATGTAGGTAAATTGATGAATTAAATTAAAAATAACAATCATCGTCTATAGCATTTTATTTGACAAGCACGAAAGCAACTGTAGAAAAAAAAGAAATCCATACGTGGTATAGATCTTTAATTTAATTAATATTTGGCCTTACAAGAACAATATATTTATCACAAGTATTTTTTAAATAAAGTGACCAGCACAGACACAGATAAAAAATATTTATTCCTCTTTATTTAAACAGATTGTTTTTAAAAATGTTGGTTATGGTTGATGTAAGGCCAAACAGTGTTACCTAATAAAAACAGCCAGAACATTTTAACTCTACTTTTTATATTTTTTAAGGAATCACTGACAGAAATAATTCCATGGACGAATTAAAATAATTAAAACTAATTGCCAGCTCCTTATATTTATTTATAATATATCATCTATGTCCGCATAGTTCTAACCTCGAAATTATTTTTATTTTAAAATATATAAAATATTTACCATTCTGTATACTTAGAAATTTTAAGCATACTTTAAATTCTGAGAAAATCTAACAACATATATAAAGTATCACGTAATCACACATCCCAAAACGCATTACAACCTAACATTATTAAGTTCTTACCTAAATATTAACGTGGAAATTGTGATTTTGAGAGAAGGCTCACCAAAGTTCAAGCCATCAAATACAATAAATAGGTTTTTACATTATAATTTTCTCAATGTGGGCAGCTTGTGACGTCACACGCGCCATGCTATTTTTAAGAAATAAATGATCAAGTACAAAAAATCTTCACGGCAAAATATACTCAAGTCGTAGATATAAAAAATATTTTTTTTGTTACACAGAAAAACTTTGTTTTATTGTTTCCATTCGGCAATTGCAAATATCAAATGACAACGAAGACCCTCGCCATTGGCCGAGCTGAAATATACCGTTACCATGACAACCCAACTTTACTGCTATTGGCTTGATATTTTTGTCCCTTTCTCGCATAACAATATTTTTCAATCTACTCACACACTAATTTTGTATTCGTTTATATTATAGCCTAAAGGGTGTCTGTAAGAATAGGATTTTTATTACAAAAATAATTATTCAAAAAAATGCCGTGATTACTAAAATCCTGCATTACAAATTGTGTGTTTACGCTTTATTATATTAAGTATAGATAAATGGATTGTTTCATACAAGTATGACGTCTAATTGAGAGTTGATCTTTGAAATGTCAGTAGTCGCGTAACACAAATTTATCCAGTAAAGGGCCTCCGGAGACTTTCGCCTCTTTTTTGTGCTCCCAATTAGTTATCCATCTATGTGAACAGTAAATTGACAGTAAAAAAGCGAAAACATAAGACTGTGGAATGTTGAACAGTTTATCATTACATAAGAAACATTAAAAAAAATTGAAAACATCATCAAAGATATTTTAGTCGGTTATTAAGAAAAGTGATTGTCAAAAACTTTTTTAAACATACTCCAGTTTTCAAAATGTATTTACTATTTAGTTCTTTAAGAGTATTTATCAAGCTCAATACTATATATTTATTTTATATTTAATAATACAGGCATCTATTTTTTACATATCAAGTAGCAATAGAAATATATTGCATTTAAATGCCAAATAATTTACACGTTATCACACAGAGTGTAAAAAAAACAACTTATACCATATCCATATCTATACAACTTAAAGTTAAATACAGCTTTTATAAATTCCTTTTATTTAGATTTTATTGATAAAAGAAATCCATGACGAATTACAAAAATGAAGCTCAAACTAATTCAAATTTTACTTAGAATTATTACTAATAATTTTCATTAAATAAGATCTACTGCCTCATTTTCTCAAATCACAAAACTTTATGTACTCTACAATCCATGCAAACGCATTACGTTTCTGACACCTCTTTACTCTATGGTAATGAATTAGGATGACAGTCACACAAGCATATCAATAACGTTAATCGATATTCGCAAACTACCTATTTGATACTAAATATAACTCAATAATAAATAATTTACTGCGAAAATAAAAATAAAGAATAATTTGCTAAAAATGTATAGCAAAAACAAAAACATTTCAAATTTGAATATCAACAACTAGCCCCTACTTTCACAGCGCAAGACTCGGCATCTCCCACATTAGTAGATTATATTTTTACTCATGTATACTTCAATTATCTGATTGAAATTGGAACTGACTTTGCGATCCTATTCTTCTTTATTCCAGTTGTCCAAATTGAAATTTTCTTACGTAGAAACTAGTTCGTCTAAGGCCTTCTCTTTGTCGAAGTTATGTTTCGAACATGCATTAAACACACCAGCTTCTGAGAATCCAAGGTCCAATAACTCACCAACAATTAGTAGGCATTCGATTATCTGAAATTGACAAACAACTATATGTAGCATATACACTTTAAAACAGTGAAAGAAAGAAAACAATTTTTTCGTTATTCAATCAATGCAAACTTTTTCATTATATTTAAATAAATTTTAAAAATTAAGTACCTATCTTTTTAGTATAGAAAATATACAAAAAATTACAAATTATTGCATTGAAAAACTAAAAAGTGTCACAATTTCTTGGAACACCTACTCTGCTAAATATTGTAATGGCCATGACCTGATCTTGTGCCTTCATAATTGGACTAAAATAAGTCTAAGTAATGTGTCGTCACAGACTATAATTGAATTATAGATGAGACATAGCGTTGATCAACTACAATTAGTCAACTTTCAAAGATGAACTGTCATAATTTTGATGAAATTTATATCAGTTTTAATAAATTAAATGTTAAATAGAAAATACTTAAACATTGTATTGACATTTATAGATATAAGGTCTATTGGTTCAACAACAATCATGAAAACAATACAAAAAAAAAATTATCTCTGTATTAAAATAAAATTATATTTACCCTTTTATCATTTTCCCCAACCAAGAGACACACTCTGGCAACCCTATCCAAGGGGAAGCCCATTGCTTGTATGCTGTCACAAACTTTTTTCTTTGCTATTGGAAATTCATCGTAAGGATTTGGTAGTCTAACACTTTTCTTTTTCCTCCGTTCTTTCTTTTCACTAATTGAAGATGGTTTTGCTGAAACATTTGGAGCGGGACTAGCATTGCACGATCTTTCACTGGCTCTCAACTTTGCAGATGCTAGTTCCTCATTCAATTCTCTAACAATATCTGGTACACTCCGAGAACGAGACTTCATTGTGTTCTGTGAGCTAGCTGTCATAGTCTGATTATCAACAGGTTGGTCTATTGGTTCATTTGTGTTATAACTTGCTACGCTTGTGTATTGCATCGGAGTCTGAGGGTAGTGAAAGTAGTATGGATGTGGTATAAATGTAGAACCATTGTTAACTTGTGTGAGTTCACTCGTAGTTGGTCCAGGGTTACCGTAACATAAATCAGGAGGACCAGTCGGTGCTGGGACGTAGTACTGATAATTTGGCATGTACATGTTCATATTATCCAATGGTATATTGTCACAAGTATTTTCCGGAGTGATGTAATATCCATTAGATATAGGATAGTGTTGTGGAGATGTATATGTTGCATTTGGACCTTGTATTGTCTGTTCCATGTAAGGATTAGGTAAATATGCTACACCTTCCATTTGTGCTTGTGTTGCACAGTTTGTGTAACCTGTATAGTTCTGGTCAGGTACATAAACTCCTTGGACTGGGCAATTGGATGTGGAATCTCTTTGCAGTACTTGTGCCAACATCTCCATGTCATTTAAAGTCTTAAGTTCAATATTATCAAATGGGCTTGATGTATCATTTTCAAAATCTCTAAATGTTAATGTATCTATGTTATGATTATATTGAGGTATTTTACCAATTTTTGAACTCATTTTTAATTCCTGTAATGGATCTGGATCATCTAAAAGACTCTGATGGTAACTGGTCTGGACCTGAACTGGCTGCAGAATATTCTGCTGGGATTCCTGCGTGGTAACCACGTACGGCTCCGTGCTTACAGCTTTGTCAACTTCCACAGCTGTTTCTTCAATTGGTGATGTTTCACAATTTTTATCTACTTTCTCATCCGAGGATATTGCACTTATCTCGTCAGTACTAGGATAGGATACTTCCGATACACTTAACTGCTTTAGTTTCTCCTCAGCCTCGGCGGCTGCGATTGCATCTAATTTTTTTTGCTTTGCTTCTTCCAACAATTGTAACCGGTGCCTCCTTTCATTTCTTTTAGTCTCCTTTGCGTTCCGGAGCTCTTTAAGTTTAGAAAGCACGTTACCTTCGAAAGTGGAACAATATTTGATACTGTCGACAACATTTTGCGCTCTCTGTGCACACTCATTTATACCATACGGCAGCTCTATCCTAGGAGGTCGCTTGTATTTTTCTGAAATTTTAACGGGCACACCGTCCATGAAATCCCCAAAATGTGACATATCAATAAAATCCCCAATACGGAGATACCCAAAACTCAAACAATGATAAGACAAAGTTTGTTTCTGTACACTTTTTGCACTTTTAAGGTTACATTGTTTTCTTTCGACGTCATCACTTAATTTATTTTTATATATGTATGGTTAAATTCCTAAATTGGTAATAGATTCCATATTGACTTGAAAACAATTTTCAATCTAATATATAATGAATCTACTTTTAGGAACTATTCGATTATTTTCTGCCTGAAATCTAAAATGACAATTGATTGACAAATTCATTTGACATTCAATGTCAACCTTGTTGTTGTGTTGCTGCAATAAATAAAACGTCATGTGATCTCTAAATCACTTATTTTAACACCAAGGGAAATATATTTATTGTTCGTTTCTTATTGGAGTGGTTTACTTAAATTATATTAGGTGAGTAGATTCAGTATAATTTTCACTTTAATTTAACCATCCACGTCTTAAGTCGATGCCATTGTAACTGGCCTTGAATGGAACACATAATTTTGAACTAAAGAAAATTAGTTAATCACGTGTGTACTGTGCGGAAATCCGTCAGATGTCGCTAGCGCTGCTTCCTAAAGTCATGGCGGAATAGTTCTAATAATTCAACGATTTATTCATAATTCGTGGGTAGATTTGTTATTATTACCGGTGTCGAAATATTAAACGCTTATCCTGTTCGTATTCGTATAGTGAGAGTCTAATAAACGTTCGTCCGACACCTTACTCAAATATTGCCAACATTGTTGAAAAGTAATTTCAGTGGTAAATATTCGCCAAATATTTAATACAGAGCCGCTCGAATATATTTATTACGTTTAGCATGACGCAATAGGTACTACCGACGTCAAAATATTTAGCGCTGCATAGACAGGTTGGTATCCTTAGTTTTTAAATGCATGCTGGGGTTATTATTTTTCCGTACAGTTTTAATAGAAATAATGTCTTACAGACGGTGGTTATGAACGAAGGTTCCCCAATAATGTATCATGGGAACGGCTACGGAGGAGGAGTGTATATGGTCCCTGGCCAGATAGACAGGTCACGGCAGTATCCCTTGGAGATGCTCCAAGTGCTAAGCAGCGCTGGGCGCGGCAACGGTGAGCACGGGCAGGGAGCGCCGCGGCGGTGGCAGGCGCGCCGAGAGCGACAGCCCAGCAACAAGGACAATACCGCCTTTAGCTACGACTCTGATGACTCCAGTTTATCTAGCAATGCGTCTGGATCGAATAAATCTAGTGAAAAGGGTATGTAAATATTATAATTATATATTCGAAATTTGAAAATACAGTGCCTACCCTCAAGCGAAAATTAAAAATAGAACTTGATTCTTTATGCATTGATTATAGTACAAGTTATTTTATAAACAAAAGTATTTTTAACAGTAATCTACATTTTTTTTCATTTAATTATATCAAAACATTTTGAGTTTAAATACCTTAAAACTAACTTTATTTAGTACTGTTTAAAGTCAATAGTGTTGTGTGCTGTATAGTTTTTGTAATTTAAAAATAATTTATTTCCTTACCAGAAATGTAAATGTGTTTTCTTGCAGACTTAGAGGCTATATAATTCTACATAAAATTATATAAAATAACACCAATTTTGAGGAATAGACCTTAACTTGTTTAGTTAATAGCTTAGAAAATAAGAATTGTCACTAAAAATGGATTAATATTTAGAGACAATAATACTTCAGTTTTAGTATATAAATTAAATATGAAATGAATGTATACAATGTGCTTTGTATTATTATTTGTTTACTTGGCTAGATGATAATGCCTGACTTACATTATATTAGTACAGTAGGACAGTAGAGGTTAAATTCAGCCCTGACATAATTTAACTGGCACCAGAGAGCCCATTCAGTCCATACTAGTCCAACATTACTGTCCTACTGTACTGGCATAATTTAAACCAGGCATAAGATGTAATATGTTTGAGTGATGGAAGGCATAGGTTAAAGATTGGGACATACAATTCATTCTATGTGATGTTAGTACTTCCTTGGTTGAGCTGGCTCATTCATGCAACAGCTGTGTCTATGTTGAAGGATATTTTCGAATGGCTAAAAGTAGATTTGTGCCTAGCAGGTTTTACTTGATAATATAGTAAAACATGTAAATTTGTATCACAGTAGTATATTGCTGGCCCAGAGGACAGGCGGCTGAGAACCCGCTCCTCATGGCTTGTCTGTGGTTCACCCTGAATCTGCAGCCCATTGTTTGCGATTTATGCTTAAAATTAGTGCATAAGATTCTCTATTTATAATAATAAATAATAAATTTCAATATATAATTTTTATACATAATTTTGGTGACAACAATAAAATTATTTTTATTTTTATGTGATAAGAAATTTGCATAATAATAATCAAATAATAATCTCATCATGAATTAAATAATCTGATCACCAAATGTTAAATGGCAGGCATAAATAAAGAAGAGAAAAACCAGAGAATAGAAACCCATAACTGTGTTTAGCAAGTGTAAAACATTAAATTATAAACATTGGCGGTTATAGGTGAGGGCAGTTCCCGGGCAGAGCGCAGCGCTGTGCAGACGGCGGGAGGCGCAGCGCCCGTGCAGCAGCAGCAACGAGAATGGCGTGCGAGGCCAAAGCGAGACTTCCGTCCCCGCAGGATCCCCCTCGAGCGTTTCGCCACCGCCGCATATCCTTCACAGATTAAGTTCACACCCGATGATTTACTTAATGGTAAGTTGTGGCAAAACTCTATACTAAAGTCAACAGCAGTATTGCATGTTTTGCTGATTTGACCTTGGAAATATTACTATGGAAAAAAACTATCATGTCCTGTCTCTTTCATTACTATTCAAGGCACTTCTGTTATTTTTTTTTTATACGAATAAAATGCAAATATCCACTTATACTCAAATGGAATTTTTTTTTAGCAAATATTTTTGTAATAATATTAAAGTAAATGTGTTTGTTTGTTCAGGATCAAAGTGGGATTCCCTGTCACAAGAGATTTGGGACAAGTTCATGAAGTCGCAGCAGACGGACGAAACATTCAGGAAGAAAATGAACTTGTGGCGCTACTTGAGCATGGCCATCAGGGTATGTTGTACATTAATTAATGATGCTCTGTCATATATTTTATGGGGACGAAAATCCCAAAATACTATTCATTTAAATTATTTGAAAAGTTGTATTTTCAAGATTTATTTTTCTCATATTTTTTTTTAATGTGATAAAATTATACAAACAAGCCCATTGCCTAATAATATTGCTCTCATAAACATTTATTCCTAAATTGCAACATACTAAAGTAGTAGCTCTATATTTCATATACATTGTTATTGTTTTCAGTCAATGTTCCCCCGCTACTCGCTGTACGTGGTGGGCTCCACAATGTCGGGCTTCGGGCTGGACAACTCGGACATGGATCTGTGCCTGCACGTGCGCGCGCACCAGCACGTGGATGCGCGCGCGCAGGCCCTGCTGCATCTCAACTACCTGCTCGACTACATTCGCACCTTCGACTCGGGTAATGTACAACTTTGTAATGTTATATACCTGACCAGATCAGATTGACTGCGGATGTCCACTTGCACTAATGTCAAAAAAAGGTCTAGGGACTGTAGTGACAAAGGAGAAGTCTTATTTTTAAAGATTTAAATCACTTTTCTATAAAAAAAAGGGGACCATTTTGAGTGTTTTAATGTTAGTTATGTAATTTCACATAATATGTTGCAATGTATGTAGGTGCGGAACTGATCCACGCCAAGGTGCCGATCCTGAAGTTCCGCGATGTGCGCAACGGCCTCCAGGTCGACCTCAACTGCAACAACGTCGTCGGCATTCGCAACACCGACATGCTCATATACTTCTCCAGACGTAAGTACTTCACCACTTTAATCACACTCAGAGTGAGCGACTCTCCTTAATGTAATTAAACCGACTTTGAATACGAGTTTGCTATAATTTTTTTCTACTTTATAATTCTTCATCTGTGACAAATTTCAATAAGATGTGATTGAACTTTTGTGGAATTATCAAAAATTACAAAGGTACCCCACGGAACCGTGCACATTTCCGGGATCATAGGTAGCCTATGGTTTCCTCCAGATTGTGTTCTATATCTATACTAAATTTCATCTAGATCCATTGGGCTTATGGAGATATCGAGTAAGAAACATATATATATCCATCTAAACACATTCACATTTATAATATAATGATTGTTGCAGTGGACTGGCGCGTGCGGCCGCTGGTGACTGTGACCAAGTTGTGGGCGCGCGCACATCGCATCAACGACGCGCGTCGCCGCACGCTCTCCTCCTACGCGCTCACCCTCATGGTCATACACTACCTGCAGTGTCAGTACATTCATTATGCGTCATATACAGCGCCATCTAATTGTCTACAATATATAGTTTGTGTGTGTGTTTGTGTGTATGCAGGTGGTACGAACCCGCCCCTGCTGGTGCGACCGGAGGCGGCTCACGAGCGGCGCGCGCACCACAACCGCGCCACTCTCGCCGAACTCTTCCTGCACATGCTCAAGTACTATGCGGACTTCCCGTGAGTACACCAGCTATGTTATTTTTAGCTACTTTTGACCCCTCTCTCTTTGGTCATAAGAGGTGATATTTTAGACTATCCCTTCACCCATACTGAAAATCCTAATTGAAGTTATCAAAGTGTTAATGTATAAATACAGATTGTTATTAAATTAATTTGACTGAATAAATATATCACTCGAAAAATAAATACACTTGATATAAGATATCTTTATTTCCCTCCTTGTGGTATTTCTTAATTTTTTCGGAACTCCTCAGCCCCCTCTCAAGCCTCACATGATTAATGGACAATCGACGATGAAGCAGAAGAACTAATATTGTAATTATCCATACAGATATGAACAAATGGCGATATCGGTCCGCGTGAAGAGACTGCCGCTGGCGGAGTGCCGCGTGCACGACCCTCATCAGTGGAAGTGGCTCTGCGTGGAAGGTACGCCTTTATACCTCCATGTAAATGTCTCGATGTAATGACATGCTTATCTATTTAATTGTATTGTTTGCAGAACCATTCGACTTGTCGAACACTGCGCGCTCTGTGTACGACCCGGAGATGTTCGAGAAGATAGTGTCGACGTTCAGGGAGAGCTACAAGCGGCTGTCGGTCGGGCTGCGGCTGGCGGACGCGTGGCCCGCTGACCGATGATGGCCGCCCGCCAGTGTACTGTGTCGCAGTGTCAGTGTTAGCGGCCCGAGCCCGTGCCCCGGTGTACTGTGTCACAGTGTCAGTGTTAGCGGCCCGAGTCCACGCCCCGGTGTACTGTGTCACAGTGTCAGTGTTAGCGGTCCGAGCCCGTACCCCGGTGTACTGTGTCACAGTGTCAGTGTTAGTGGTCCGAGCCCGTACCCCGGTGTACTGTGTCACAGTGTCAGTGTTAGTGGTCCGAGCCCGTACCCCGGTGTACTGTGTCACAGTGTCAGTGTTAGCGGCCCAAGTCCACGCCCCGGTGTACTGTGTCACAGTGTCAGTGTTAGCGGCCCGAGTCCACGCCCCGGTGTACTGTGTCACAGTGTCAGTGTTACCGGCCCGCCCTATCGCCTCCCAGTGTCAGCGATCGCCAAATTATCTGTATCGGTCAATGCGGACTCTGAAACCTGTGGTACAATTTCTGATGGAGTTACACATTTATGTTTCCGAAGATATAGTACCATAAATATTGTCGTGCTAAATTGGCCACAACACGACCTGTGATTGCTATCACTGGACATATATCATTGGACAGCGCTGGTGACGGGCACCGGAGCCGATCAGGTATCGTAACCTCCCTGGCTGTGATAAGCGACTGATGTCCTTATGAGTAAGTCATAGAGTAAGTGTTGTAATTGTACTTATGTCTTTGACATGACTTATTAAAGTTGGAACAAATATTATCAAATAATTAAAAAATCCATCGTATAAATAGTGTGACTAAATTTCCTATCAAAATAACGCGGACATACACATAATGCTATTTTGAATATTAACATCATGGTGTGGTATTTTGAAAGGGCATTTAGTTACATTCCAAAATGGACTCCTTGTCGTAAAAATTTTAGTGAATAGCCACAGCTGGACTACTAGTTCCTAATGTTATAGTCAAAGTAACACAACTCCACTATTCCAGCCACTGATAACGGGTTGCGTATTTTAGTTTAATATTTTATATTGTACATAGAGCAAATGCCACTATGAAAATTATATGTTTGAACCCATAGTGCCATATTATTAAGGTATATTCACATAACTTATTTAGGACTGGCATCACTTGTGCATTTAATGATAAATCTTTGGATAAGGTCGAGGAAACTCTGGCTGTAGTCGAAATGTGGGATGTTCCGCTGAAAGACATTGTTGGGAACAGAGTGAAGTTGTTGATGTGCTTCTTACATATTCATTGTGCAACTCGCTTCACTGAATTTAGATAATCCCAAATATATATCTATGATTTCAATCCTCAAAACAACTTAGATACAAATTGAAAAGTTTTTCTATCAATTCTTATAATAATTTAAAAATAAAAGTATATTTTATTTTTCCCTTTTGGTAAAATAAATTGTTATTTATTGGCCTTTTTATACAATGAAATAGACTATTATCTTATACAATAGACTATTACAGTCTGCTTATTAACAACATTTTACTATTTTGTCTGCGTTCAATCACAAATATAAATTATGAACATAATTTTATGAAGTTTTATATAATTTTAAAAAGCTTTTTATATAAATTTAATATACAATTGAATTTTGCTTACAATTGTTTGATCTTGGGGTTACCTATGAATAAATGGTTTTGAATGTCTATTCTTGTGAATACTAAAGAAAGGCCTTGTTAAAGTACAGTTTCCAGTGAATTGTAGGTTAGATAAATATATTTAGTGGATTTGAGAAGAGGTGCTGCCTGGAAATGCGTCCCTTGTCTTTTAATATTTATATTATTTATTTGTAAGCTATTTTAACGTGTACATAGTAAGGAGCCAGAGAGAGGACAGAGCTGTAAATAGAAAAATGTTTAAGATATATATTGTAACTTTTATGTACATAGTATTTTTGTAATATGTTAAAAATGACAAAAAAAAAAATTAAAATATATATATACAAAGTATGGTTGCAATAATGGCTTGGCAGTGCAAAATCAGCAAAAAGTTGTCGGTAATTTCAGGTTGACTGAAGAGAAATGTATAGACTTTAATAATTATCGTTGAAATTTTACAACAGTGCAATAAGGTTTGTTGTTTGAAAATAATAAGCAATAACTAATTCTAAATTTAATGGTTAGTAAATAATATTGTGTGACTCGTTGGCTTGTATAGCTTCAATTGAACATTTTGAGAGGTTTGTGCCGCGGCTCCCATGTTATTAAAATTTTAAGATGATGAAAATGAACCATGCAATGAATATGGTGCTTTTTTTCCAAGTTATAGTCATGCTAGATTTGCCATATTTTAAAAAGTTTATGAAAATGGTGCTAAAATAAGTTATTTATGACTGTGTTGAAACATATGTGCCATGTTGTTGCTCTTTTTATATATTATAATTGCAATGGTACCATAAAATATATAAGCATGTCATAACAAAATATATGCAGATGTGTTAGTACAGAGATTACTGGTTGAAGAAAACATTTCATATATTCTATGTAACTGTAACTTAGCTCTGCCAAACCTTCAACTTAAAACATGTGATTTCTCTCACTTTCAGTAAAAATGAGGCAATATGTGTTTGTGAACTTTTTGGCCACAAGTCTTTTATTATTTTTTTTTAAAAAGAAGACCTATTTTAAATTCTAACTATAGCTATAGCAGATTAACTACATCTGCTTGCCTCCATGACTTTTGACTTGTACACTGGCAGATGCTAATTGGCAAATCTTTCCCTCCACATCTAATCTTTTTCATTAAACAAGTTGTTTCACCTCTTTTACATTCGAATAATTAAAAAAATGCATTTGACACTAGCAATAATAAATATGTTGTGATAAGTTTTTTAAAATTTTACAGAAGAGGCACTGCCCCATGCTGCTGAAAATAAAAAGTACAATAAATATAAATAATCTCTAAGAACACTGTTTAGACTAATGCATCCTAAAAACTGTTTACCAAAAAAAGTCAAGTCAATAAAAATAAAACTAAAAAATACAAAAAAAATACAAAAAGTTAAAAAAAATAAAAAAAAATAAAAAAGTTTTAAAAGCTCTTTGATTTTTATCAGAGTTTATATAGAAATGTTTATAACTGTTAAAGGAGTGTACACACTCTATTGTTCCTTTTGATATTTCAAACATGCATCACACCCAACTTAAAATGCATCTCTGACAAAATGTATTCTCGGGGAACCTATGTGATGACATGTGGCAACCCTACAGCATGTGACACAATGCTACAACAAACCTCTTGAAGCTTGTTTTAAAATGTGTTGCTGCTTGTGTACACATTTTTTGAGATCAAGAGACATTCCAACTATGTATCCGGGAAATAAAGGTATTCATGAAATACTCTTATGTATTTAAACTAGGCATTTTGATCTTTTTAATCTGTACACACACATGAAAAAGTTATCTGTTAGTAATACATCTTTCCTAATATTTCTTGAACTGAATTATTAATTTTCAATTACTTTTTTTTATTTACTAATCCATACTCTACAAATCTACTGAGAACTGACATGATATATATTTGTATATTTGTTTGTTTCTTTCTCCAGTTATATTTATTTTATATTTAATTTGTGTCATCTGTTGCAGTCGTAATAGATATTAAAGTTCGGATTAATTACGGAGCAGATTTCAAAGGTCAAAATGTCGGCGTTTTCGCGCGCTTTTACATTACAATAAATATAATCACTGCCAAACTTGATCTGGTTCACACGGTTACGCAGTTTGTTAAATAATACAATTTTAAAATTGAAATCGTTTATTTCAAAATTATTCTTACCTCTTTAAAACATTATTAGTTAAAAAAAATAAAGTGCTAGTTAATAGATTCGTAATTTTATGATTTTTTCAAATATGTACTTTACTCAGATACATTATATATACAGATTTGTAACAGTTATATAATCATTTGTATAATCTAAGTGAAAATATAACTATCTAATGATAATGTACCAAATAAAGATATACACGACTTTATCTAGTGGTCTGAAGTTCGTCTCGCACAAGGGCTAAGAAAAATAGGCAGTAGCTCGTACCGAGTTCATCCCAGGCCAAAATTATCATTACCTAATTATATTTTCAACACTAAAAATCATTACATTTTATTTTATTGAACTAGAATAATATGAACCATCATTGTACAAATAAATTATTGTATTGGACCCATCATGATAAATAAATCTACAAACTGCCAAATTAGTCTTTTTTTTTATTTCCTCGCCTGAATGAGTAGTTTTTTAGATATATTGGCTGTTCTTAAATTCGCGCGAGTTGTTGCGCAGAACACAATTTTAGTTATAGCGGGGGGGGGGGGGAGCAGTGCGCTGATTGGCCGCCAAGAGATCATAACTATATGCAGTATATGTAGATTTTTTTATATTATCAGGTGGCAAATGAGCATGCGGCTACCTGAATTCGTCGAAATGGCGAAGCGACAGCTGTCCATAGACAATTGGAGGTGCATTGCCTATCTTTAATCGACGCAGGAGGAGACGGGCAGAATGAGAACATTTCCCCTTCCTATGCGTCTCCTCCTGCGCAAATCCATTTTCCCTTACCGTCATTTTCTTATAAGAAATAGAAAGAGAATGTCGACTAAAATTAGGCAGGCACGCACACTCATCAGACGCAACGCGGTATTGCTTCCACTTATCGCCTGTCTTCTGTATGGTCGTGGTATTTCACCGGTCGACCACCCCCCCATTTGTGCATCCAACAAATATTGCTGTGGGATCACCACAGTTAAAGCATTAAACAAGGATTGAGAGAGGGGCGCTAGTCATCATCTCCCTGGCTTTATCCCACTCACGTGGGGTCGGAGTCTAAAGCCGCATTCACATTTGTCTGACGTGTTGTGTCGTGATGCATCAGAAAGGTATCGGTCTCATACAATTAATATGGTTGCGTGCACACTTCTCTGACGCAGTGTGTTGTGATGGCTTGTGTTGTGTCGCGTCAGAAGCGATCCCGGTCCGCGTCAGTTGGGTGAGGTGCGGGGGACGGCGCAGCGACACGACACAGCGGGTCGGACTAGTGTGCACGCGCCATTTTGTTGTGTTGTGACGCGTCAGAAGTTAGTCATTATAAAATACTGATGAAATTTTTCAGCATCACTCTCAAGCTCTTTAACGAGACAATGAAACTCGCCTTTAGTCTCTCTTTTTGTATTTACTGGATGTATCCAATATCTTTTTCTCTTTCTTTGTTTTATTAGAAGTGTTGCCAGTGCCAATAACTGCATATCTTCTTCATAATCTGAATCTGAATCGTATGATTCATGAAAAAACATTGCGAATGTGTAAACTCTCTGAGAGCTATAACGGAACTGATTAAAAATGCGTCATAACCCGTCATATAGATGTGAACAGTAGCCATCACGACAGAAAGCATCACGACACAACACGTCAGACAAATGTGAATGCGGCTTTATTTTAATGTTTTGGTATATTTTCAGTGAGCCAATTAAATATGATTTATGCCGACCGGATCAATAACTTTGTCGGTCTATAGGGCGCTAATGTTACTGACAGCTACACATATATCACGGCTTATAGCCTGTCCATGTAAAGATCAGTGAATGAACAGAATTTCGCTTCAAATCTTGAAGATTCGCTTCACTTTGTTCAAGATAGAGAAAAAATTTATAATAATTAATTTAACGTTAGAACGTTTAGAACTCAAATTGTTTTTTTTTCTCTAATATTTAGTCTATCGTAGTTGCATAATCTTTGCCAGTAGCCGCCATATTAATTTCGTCAAAGACAAAACGCCGGCCTTTTTTATTTCCCGTTTTCTGTCTGCCGTGAAGCGTTCATATTGTTTCAACCCAGAAAATTGGTAAATGATGGCAGCAAATAATTATTTTGGGTTCACCCACGGGGGAACCCAATACGGGTAAGTTAAAAACTGATTTGTTGGTGAAACATATCGAATCGTAGTGCGTAGGAGAATGTGTAGGTCCAAACGCAGCCTTGTGCTCGTGTGTCTAATCAAAATGGCGACTAGTTGTATTGATCGTGGATTATTGGCGGAAGAGTGTGTTTATTGTGAACAGAGTTGTGTTTGGTGATTTTAGCGCGGCAACAGCGTCGGCAGCCTACGGCGGTCAGACTGGGTACGCCGTAGCGCCAGCCGCCACTGCCGCCACTTACGGTACCCAGCGCGCCGCGGCCACGGGCTACGATACTGCATATCAAGCCGCGGCCGCCACACAAGGTATGAACAAGGTCCATACTGCTTAGTAAAAATCCTTGTTAACTTTTCAATTGCATAGAAAAGTTGAGACTTCATCTAATTTGATGAATAATCAGTTTGCTTCATTGTACTATATATCCTGCCGCAATGCTTGCATGCTGGCAATAGGTGCGACTTGCCGTTGACCCATGATGTTTGTCAACCAACCAATAATAAAAACTTGCTGTTATTATTTGTTTATTTTTATATCTGTAATGTTTCCTCTATATTCTCACAGAATAAACCAAACTAGGTTTATCAAGCAAATTATTTTTATTGTACAAAAGCGGTCCCAAACGACTATGTCAGCACGAAATTAAAAAAAAAGCCTATAAAAGCCTATGATATGCCCGCCACATACCAGCTACCCTCCAGTGAAAGTACATTCAAAATCAGTCCAGCCATTTCAGAGATGACCTGGAACAAATGTGGCTCTTGGCAGACACAATTTTTTGTTATAGGTAGAGCAACTAATCATGGACATTATTTTTTTTCGATATAATATAAATTTTACAAAATGTATAGATATCTCAAGTCAAAACGTAAAAAATTATAAGATTAAAGAATTAAACAAAATTTGCTGATGAAAGTTCACAATTATGATTTAAAAGTGTGCCACAAGTTAATATTTGTTATCAACAATGTTTGCATGTAGAGAAACAAGTGTTGTATTGCTAAATATTAAACATGGGTGAACAAAAATAAAATTAGCATTTTACTAGTTTATCTAAATGTATAGTAGTGAATATTCAATAATTTTGGAGCTTAGAGCTAAAAGTACCATAATTTTTGAACTGAAAATTACATTACGTATGTGCTCAAACACACATCCATTTATTCAACAAAAAGTGTTGCATCACTTAGTAGTTGAGTGCTTTGGACCGGATTTTTGTGCTTCATTCTCATAAGTACCAATTACAAGTTTAAAATATGTGATCTGTTGCAGCGGCGGCGCACGCGCACGCGCAGGCGGCCGCGGCGGCTGCGTCGGCGTACGACGCCAGCAAGAGCGCGTACTACCAGCAGGCGTACCCCGCGCCGCCGCAGCAGCCGGCCTACGACGCCGCCAAGCCCGCCTACACCACGCCCGCCACCTACGCGCAGGTGACCACCACCGCCTACGCCGCGCACACCGCGCACTCCGCGCACACCGCGCCCGTCTCCTACCAAGTTAGACCTCATTACTACACCCTTCACACCCTTCACACACTAACATACACTAACATACACTATGCCTCCTTTATTGTTATTTTTAGCCAAATTTTAGAGTAGTGTGCCTGTTATAGTATATCATATCTATTGTAGGTAAGAGTGCCACTTTCATAGTATTATTATGATCAAAGTGACCAATTCAAAGAAAAGTTTTATTATATGACAGTATTGAAAATATGTCCAACTTCAGACAATAGTTATTGTTTACTGCTGAATGGTTACTATTATTAATATTCTATAATCTCTTATTCATTTATTTATAAAGGATCTCTTAGGATAAGATTTGCAGGAATGCAGAAAAAGAAAGAAACAAAGATCTAATGCTTTAGATGATTGATAGCTATTATTTATCATCGTCCTTCAATATAGCAGAGATTAATGTTAGAATATCACCCTTTTGGAGAGTTGCCAGGATTAAAAGCGCTTGTTGTTTCCGCTTGCATTAAAAGTAGATGTTAAAAACAGCTTTTAATAGTTTATTCCACATTTCAAACATATTCAACAACCAGATGATAATTTTGTCTTATAAATGGTTATTACAGTAATAATTATAGAAATGTTAAAAATACTGGTCCAGGGAGGTGCGCGCGCGGGTGGCGGGGCGAAGGCCTACGGGGGCGTGTACACTGCCACCACAGCGGCCACCTCGTACCCCACGCAGCCCTACAGCGCGCCCGCGGCGCAGCCCGCCAAACGTATGTATGGTACATGTTGATCACTACATGCCTCTTACCTAGAAATACCTCTAAACTATAAAATGAACCAAAAAGCTTCATACACTTTTCACTTCACGTTTTATAGTGTGTTAACGAACATTTTGAAGGCAATGTTTTTTTACTTTGAATTTGCAAATTAATTTATTCTTGTTGTGAGCAATGTAGTTTGATACAACAATGTATGGTTGTAACATGATCTCTGTTTGTTGCAGCTCTGTACAATGCCGCCACTATGTATGTCGCGCAACAAACTAAGACTGGAGGGGGCGGGTAAGATTGTATTTATTTATATATTTCCTGTGAAAAATATTAAAGCTGACCAACTATTTGTTTATATTTGAATATATTTAGAAGTTTATGACTTGTACTACAATTAATGGATTATTATATAATAATTATTTAATAGCAGTAGTTATATGTAGATGTAATAATATTATGAGAACAGTGGTTGGAAGAACTACAACAAAGGCGGTGTGGGCGCGGGCCAGTCGCGTCGCCCCAAGCCCCCGCCCAAGGCCCAGCAGCTGCACTACTGCGATGTCTGTAGAATCTCCTGCGCCGGCCCTCAGGTATGTCGCCATTTGGAACTACCTTAGTTAGTACTTATAATAGTCATATGTGTTATGTGTGAATTGAATCAATTGTGACCACCGGTAGCTTAAACAACCATTGGTATTTACTGCTTTTGAATGTAGGAATGATATTTGTACATTATTGTGTTGCGATGTAGACGTACAAGGAGCACCTGGAGGGTCAGAAGCACAAGAAGAAGGAGGCTGCAGTGAAGCTGTTCGCTGCTGGCGGTGGTGGTGCTGGTGGTGGTGCGGGCGGAGGTCGAGGTGCAGGCGGGGCGCTGCGCTGTGAGCTGTGCGATGTGACGTGTACGGGAGCAGACGCATTTGCTGCACACGTGCGCGGCATCAAGCACCAGAAGGTGCTGAAGCTGCACACGATGCTCGGCAAACCAATACCTCCCGCTGAGCCAGCCAAGCTGCACACTGGTGTGTACTCGTGTTTTTTTTTATTATGGATCAATTTAGTGGTTGTTGGGAAATTTGGTTATTATATTCAATATGCCCGCCTTCTATGGTTATCCAAAATTATCCAACTTTATTGTTGATGTCAACGATTTAAACCAGGGATTCCTAAAGTGGTTGATATCGAACTTAAGCATTGATATTTTTCTCTGAGTCTTTTTCTATTGACTAAGTCAAAATGAAAAATAATAATAATTGATCTTAAAGTAGGTAATTTGGCCATGGGGGGTCTGAGGTAACAGTTCATTTTGGAACTGTTCACTTGTCCAAATTAGTTTGGGGATCCCTGATTTAAACTATTTGATAGATAAAATATAATACTTAGTTGTCATTAGCATGTAGCACAATTTTATAATTATCGTTCTTTATTTATAATATTAGTCTATTCCTGCATCTTTTTCCTGTTACCAAAGTATTATTTAAATTTTGAATTTTCTCTTTTTTTTTAGAATTTGCATCACTTTAAAGATTTTCTGTAATAAAAAAAAGAAAGTAAGATAAAACATAGGGATACTTTGAATCGTGGAAATATGCACCATAAATACAAATGGATGTGTGTGTGGCTAATTACTGTTTATGATTACTTCCGTATTCATAATGCTTAATCTTTAGTTAAATTTTCGCTTTGTCTTTGCAGCAAATAGATTAGATTTCGCAGCAATGCATAGTTGCGATAAATGTTTAACATTTTGCAAGCTGCCTTACAAATGTTTTTTTGTAGACTTTTCATTTAAAAGATTGAAACAAATTGTGCAGCTACGAAATCTACTATTTATTGAAGTTTATTACCCAGGTTGTTTGTTTTACGTAAATTGAGTGATATATTGTTATGTAAATGCAACCACGCCCCCGAGCACGGCCGCGCGGCAGACATAGTGCGCTGGGACGTGGGCGAGTAGCTCGCACCGCGCTGACTTCTCTTGACGCCACAGCATCATATCTGTATCGGCGATCAGTCAAATTTTCTCTAAACTATTTCTACCAACACTCGGTACAGATATGGAGTGTGACTCGTAGACCTTTTGCGATTCGTAGAAGTTACTTTTGGTAATACGAAAAGGATCTATGCGTGTGGTTTTGTGTGAGAGAAAATTTGACTGTTCCGATCAGCGAAAAAGACGGTGGCCGGTACGCCCAAGATCGCTTTCGTGGCGTCTGGAGAACTCAGCAGTGTGGCGAGCGGTGAGGCTGAGGGCGGCGCCTGCGCAGACAAGGAGGGCGACGAGGAGGAGGGCGAGCCGGAGCCCGAGGTGCAGCCCGTCGGACAGGACTACATCGAGGAGATCCGCGGCGACGACGGCAAGGCGCTCAGCTTCAACTGCAAGCTCTGCGACTGCAAGTTCAACGATCCCAACGCCAAGGAGATGCACATGAAGGGCCGCCGCCATCGCCTCCAGTACAAGAAGAAGGTAGGCACAAATATTGAGTAGTAACGATCAAAGGACATCACATCGACGTGGCATCCAATGATTACTTAGTAAAAGGTTTGAGGCGCTCGTAGAGCCCGGCGACCGCGAGCTTACCGAATGGCTGGCGAGTGGCCGCCGAGAGATCCGAGCGTCGCATGATTACAAGGCATTATGAGGATGATCCAACATTAATATCATTTCATTGGTGCTGAAAACAAATCTTAACATTTAAATGTCTGTATGCTGTAGGTGCAACCGGACCTGGAGGTGAAGGTGAAGCCGTCGACGCACCAGCGCAAGCTGGCGGAGGCGAAGGCGCAGCGCATGATGGGTCGCGATGACATGTGGGCGCGTCGGCGTATGCATGATGTAAGTTATAAAGTACTCAAATAGTACGTACCATTGTTTGACTACATCACTGATTTACATTGGCTAAGACTGTCGTCAAGTGCTAGTTTTTTCCATTGACAAGAAAATCACCATTAAAATGTATTAATAGAATGTCATTGATATGGTAATAATAAAGGTGTATGTTTGTTGCAGGGCATCGAGGACGAGGATCGCGTGTACTGGGAGGGCAGCGCGGAGGCGTGGTGGGGGCGCGGCCCTCTACCGCCTCATCTGCACCACCACCATCACGTATGTACCACACGCACCACACCGCACCAAGCAAGACAGTCTTATGTGGGATGTCATTATTAATCTCTGGTCTCTCACTATGAACTATGAAATACACAAAAGTATAAATGAAGGTTAATTCATTTTGGGGTATAGGACTCACTAGAATTTCAGTATACATATGTAATTTCAAGCTATTGTGCACGGAGAGGTGTATGTAAGTATGTATGCAGCAGGGTCTGGGCGCGCCGTACGGGGCGCTGGGGCGGCGCGGGGAGACCGCCGACGACCGACACGTGCTGGCGCGTCACGCCGACATCTACCCCGCCGAGGACGAGCTCGACACCATACAGCGCGCCGTCTCACAAACTGAGCGCGCGCTCAAGTCGCTCTCCGACGCACTCGCCGACGCCAACAAGCCCAAGGTAAACTCTCCTCACTCTCACATATATACTAGTACCTTATTCAAAACATACTAATCGAATAAATGTACATTTAGCAGCAGACACAAGTCAACAAGGCCCCGACCAAGCCGGAAGACAAGAAGGAGGACAAACCTGAAGGGAAGGAGGACGGCCGCGACAACCAATTGTAAGTTAAACGCACTTTATAGCTTACGTTGTTAAAATTCGAGTTTAAAAAAATAAGAATCTATATTTAAATTTTAATTATTACGGATTCGAACTCTGGGCTAAGTAGTGAATACCTGTGAATGTGTTAGGTTCTCGTTTGCGGGCGAGGGCGAGGCGAGCGGCGCGGGCGCAGGCGGTGCAGGGGCGGGCGAGGGCGCGCGCGCACTGAAGGGTGTGATGCGCGTGGGGTTGCTGGCCAAGGGGTTGTTGCTGCGCGGCGACCGCGATGTGCGCCTCGTGGTGCTGTGCCACGACCGCCCCACAGTTACATTGCTCAAGCGCGTCGCCGCTGACCTGCCGCACCATCTCGCGCGCTTCAAGGTACGTACTGCTTGATGTCTCCACTCTAACCATTATTTTAATTAGTCTTAAACCGCTGCAAGAACTTTATCCAGTTTGTAAATTATCTGTGAGTGATGTAATACATCCAGTTGATAAATGTATTGTTGGTGGCAGAGCCCGGGCGAGGAGGTGAAGTACAAGGTGGAGCTGCTGCCGGCGGAGGGCGCGGTGCAGGTGTCGGACGGCAACGTCAATGTGCTCGTCAGCCTCACCTCCGCCGTCATGCGCGAGCCCGCAGGTACACCCCCACACCGACACCGACACCCCCACACCGACACTGACACCCCCCACACCGACACCGACACCGACACCGCACGACTCCACCGCGACAATCGCACGGCATGCGAGGTGAAGTGTGAGATAATATGTTACATTTGATCAATGTCAATTTAGTTCACCACTACTTTACTGAATTCGATGTATACAATTTCGCGTCTGAGATAATGCAACAAGCAGAACAATAGGATTGATATTTGCTGTTAATTTGAAACATACTATTGCTGGCAACAAGCAATGATCTGATCCCTGTATTTCGTCAAGGTATATATTTCACCTCGCTTAACTCGTGTTGGAATTGCGCGTCGAAGTCGTGTACGTACATGTTACATGTGAAGACAGACATGGGAACAAAGTATCTGTTTGTCTAATTACAATATTAATTTATCTTGTATATTATTTCAGTTTGATTTGTTTAATTTTAGTATTGTTTAAGTAAAGCAATGAGATAATTTGTTCAGTACTGACGCTTGGTGCGGCCGCGCCGGGCACTTTGTGTGTTGGCTTATTTTTAGGTGTGATGTAGAGTAAGCAGCGAGAAGAAAAGGATTTTTGATCATCCCTTGCGATATATCACGCGCCCTGCGCTGTGCTATATTCATTACTAGTCTACTGAAACGGAGCAAACATTCCCCTCTCATGTGCTCTTTGTACTCATATATAGATATATTTATTTTTATGCGTAGGATAATGTATTATTAATATAAAGGTATGTAGTTGTGGTATATATGTAAGTGAAGTGGTTAGGCCGCCACCGCCATGTTTGCCCCGTTTTGGTGGAGGTGCTGATGGTCAAACACCCTTTGTGTTGTTGTCGCTAGAGGGTGGCGACGTAAAGCGCGACGACAAGGACGTGCTACCGCGGCAGAAGTGTTTGGACGCGTTGGCCGCCCTTCGGCACGCCAAGTGGTTCCAGGTACATTCGCCCACATTATCAGACGTCTGCGCACTCCTCTCACACGCTCACACGCTCACATCTCTTCTCTTCTCTAGAGCCCTACAAATGATTCATTAAAAAAATCATTTCTAGAAAACAAAAATATTATTAATATTTAGAGGGAGTGCGCACGTTTATTTTAGTCACATGTTTTTTTTTTTTACCTAATCAATGTAGATTTTAATTTGTTTGAAATAAATATTTATAATGTAAAATTTATGCTCCCATGAACATGTGGCTACAAAGTGCTTGTCGACAAAGCTGCGTTTCCATTCGCACTTTGATATGGCCTCTGGGAGTCGATAAGGAGATACGAGGAAACGCAGTTTGAGCGTAGTCTGATCCAACGGAGATGATAACACATACATTTCTCTTGTTTATCTTACAATTTACTGACGACGGAATCTCTTAACCTTTTTAAGTTAATTAAAACCGATTAGCTAATAATGTTATATCACAACAGCAAGCGGAAGTCCGGTTTATTTAAAAAGGCTCTTTTAGCCGTAGTTAAGTATAGTAACCGGACGAGCGAGCCTCGTGTCCAATGTTTGTGGTAACTGCGGTGGGTTAAGAGATTCCATGTGTGCGTACGTGTGAGTGACGCGGAGTGTTGTGCGCTGCGTGCGCGGCGTGTGCGCAGGCTAGGGCGGCCAGTCTGCAGTCCTGTGTCATCATCATACGCATCATGCGCGACCTCTGCCGCCGCATACCCAACTGGATGCCGCTCAACCCATATGTGAGTACAAACATTACTTGTTGTCCAGGTTAAACACACCGCAGACCACTCATTTCTGTGCAGTTTTAAATTAAAATAAAGACTATCTGTCTAGGGTTTTATGGATGTAACTTGATCTTGGATGTCGAAGAATCTTTATATCTCAGGCTATAGGTAGTTTGTGGTTTTACTCATTTATAGAAAGCAGTCATATAGATATCTAGATTAGATTATATCATTATATATATGTATTTAGAACAAATCTCAGCTCTTAGTATATTGAAATAACATGGGAGGCTTGTGTTTAACGTGTCCGAGCTGCAAAGAGTGAGAGTGGTAAGATGTGTTACGTTTTGCAGGCGATGGAGCTGCTGGTGTCGGGCGTGATGCAGTCAGCGGGCGCGGCGCTGTCCCCGGGCGAGGCGCTGCGCCGCGTCATGGAGGCGGTGGCGGGCGGTCTGCTGCTGGACCACGGGCCCGGCCTGCGCGACCCCTGCGAGAAGGAACTCGTTGTTAGTTGCTGTTCTTCTTTACATACACACATGGAAAATGATTGAAAAGTGGTTATTTTTTAACACCATTGGCACTGTACTTAAGAAACGGAAAGCAAAAAAGTAGTTGTTTGTTTCATCTTGGCGAAGTTTCATCTTGATGTAAGATGATCATATAAAATATCAAAGTATGTATTTATATTGTCCATACCATTTTTTTTCAATGAAAAAATTGTTTACCAGGACGCGCTGGGCAACCTGCCGCCACAGAAGCGCGAGGACCTGACTGCGTCCGCGCAGCAGTTCCTCAGGCAAATTGCATTTAGACAGATACACAAGGTGAGTGGTTTAATTAATACATTTATTACATTTATTAATTAATACATTTTAGTATTTTAATTAATACATTTCAATGTGTGTAGGTGCTGGACATGGAGATGCTGCCAAAGCCGAAACACACCGGCGGTCCGTGGAAGTTCCCGCGCAAACGCAGGCGCTCCAACACCGACACAGACCCCGACCAGCCCAACGGTGACAACCATACAAACACATACGTCAATTAATGTATCGATGGAAATGATGAGACCTAGATGACGAATCGTAGACCTGGTCGGCGTCGGCGGGGAGGGGGACGGCACTGAGTTGTTCAGCGCCCAGCCCGACCCGACGACAGAGACCCGGCCTTTGACGATATGGCACTCTGATCCCTACAATAGAACTCATAATCCTTCTACAAAAATATACAGACTTTCAATTTCAATTGAACATTAAAGTTTACTTTGATAACAATTACGTTTAAAAGATGAAAATGATAAATGTATAATTTTCAGGCGAGGGCAAGGTGGTGAAGACGGAAGAAAAGATGGACGCGTCTGAGTCTAGCGCGAAGAAGTAACGTTAGCGGCGCCGCGCGGAGCTCCCCGCCCGCCCCGAGCGCCGCGTGGAGGCACTCGCAAGTACTTGTTATGTAGGAGGTGTTTGTACACGAACTTTACTCATTCGGAATTGAACTTTGATACTAAGCGTAGACAAGTAACACGCTGCCTCTAACCGAGCAAAAGGTGGCGCAAACACATTTAAATTAACTCGATTCTTGCAAGTTTGTCTTCGAGATGTACGAAAATAACATAACGTAATCACACTAACACCTTACAGATTATTTGACTGAAGATTGTGTAATAGTTGGTTTGAAATTAGTTGAAAATTTGTGATTGTTTTATTTAGGACAATGAGATGAATTATGCAATAGATGTAAACATGTCTGTCGTCATGTCACCGCGCCCCCCCCCCCCCCCGCGCCTGCCTGACGCTATATTTAAACATTATTCTAGTATATATTTATTGTATTTTATATTTAATATATAAAAATATTTTTTGTCACATGAAAATGTAAAATTATTTTTTGTGGCATCGATCTGTCCAAAAACTAAGCAAGAGTTAGTCCAAGATATGTAGTGTTTAGTCTCTAGGCTATATTCTATATTGTGAATAGTGTATAATTGATATTGCACGAGAGATGACAGGGATTGTCGCGTAGACTCGCTGCGCCCCCCGGAGCCGCGTGACGCGCGAACTTTGGGAGTTTTAAAGAATGGTCATAGCGTAAGTTTTTTTAATCTTAGGTCTCAATATTTGACATCAAGCAGTTAGTTCCTGTATTTTATTTTTAGTTTAAGGACTTTGATTACGGGAGTTCTGTATTTCAATAGTTACTTCTACCTACCTTAAATGTAGGTAACAAATCCACATTCATTATGTAATATGTTTATTTTCTTACCCAAAATGTTTCATATTTTTGATTGGTGTTTAAATATTTACAATAGACGAAATTACAATGTTTTATCAGCAAAGATAACGTTTTGTTTCACATCGCGTCATAACTGTACTTTATCGATAAATAAAGCAATAATTCAATCTTTGTGTTTAATTTCAAATAGTTTACCTATATCTAATATGTTTATTCTTCCATATCCAAGTGATTGGGTTTTCTTAATGCTCTTATACGAGCGGTTGCGCGCGACTTCGTCCGCGTGGAATTAGTAAATTTATTAATATTACCTGGGGATAATGTAGCTTCCTACAGAAAAATAGTTTTTCAACTTGGTTCGGTAGTTTTGGGAGCCTACTCAATACACTCAAATTTTTCCTCTTTATATTAGTATAGATACCATATATAAAATGGGATGAATAGACACAAAAGTAGAAAGATTTTACCACAATATAGAAAGATTTTCAGAAAGTTAGTGATTTGTCAACAAAGCCATTGAATGTTTTGGTGTCAAAGCTATTTTTATATCTGTTTACCTCATTTTACCAGTAATTAACTATTTCAAACAAATTGTCAGGGAAGGGAAACGGGTTTAACGAGGGAGGGGGATGTTTAAAAGAGTAACATAAGGCGATCATTACCTCATTTGTCTTAATATATTATAATAAAAGTCTTTTTTGAGCTGTGGTATTGATGTATAAATTGATATACAGATATATAGATTATACAGTGATATTGCTAAAATACATAAAGAAAATCACATTATTTTTTTGAAGTTTTAATAAACATACAAAATATACAATATCCATTGATGCTTAAAAATGTTAAATAAACTTAATATTTAAAAAATAAAATATGGATATTGTTAATTCTGACACATTGGTACCAAGACATGTTCACCAAAAAATTATATTGCTATTTCTTTGTTGAGTTCCTTTTTAAATTTCTTTGTATTACTACCCAAACAGCAATTTAAATATAATTGTAAGTATATTTAAAATAATCAGTGGTACTGAAACAAAACAAAAGTAATTAATACATTGATAAAGGAGATGAGATGATAACTTTGATGATAATACAATGTATCCAAATATTAAAAATTACTTAAAAGAGGCATATAATATTGTTTTTTCTTCTACATCCATCCAAATTTACGATGTGCTGAGCAAGATAAAAATATTAGATAAATGTCATGAACTTTTAGAGCCAGTCACTTTTTTTGTTTAACCTTTTTTCTGCAATGAATAAAAAAATATATACTTACTCCTTGTCACTGTTCTTATGGATCGCACAAGGTTTAAAATTTGGAATTTCATGGACGACTGATCCACGAAGCCTTGTTCAGAGACATTTGCACCCCATCCCACTGAAACAAAGTACATGTTTTTTTAAGGTGGTGAAGAAAAAGCCTGATTTGAGATTGCTCTCAAAGACTCCATAATCAAAGACATCTTTAGTTACATTTTTGGCGTTTAAATATTAAACATTAACGTAGTATTCAACGTTCAACCTTATAACCTCTTCGGGTGACTACTTACTCTTTTGCATAAACCTTTCTTCGTGAAGGACACAAACTGCATTGAGGCAAAGCAAAGAAGCCTCAAATAAATTCCACAGGGTTAGCATTTTGATTATAAATGTATTTCGCAAGTGATTATTGGTTATTAATTTAAACAAATTCAAGAAACATTACAAACTGTTTTAACGATATACGATATGACACAAATCAAACATAATGTCAAACTCAATCTGACAGATCATAGACAAAAATTGACAAGTGACAACTCACTGAAAATAAATAACAATAATTCAATTCACGCCCATAACTGTAACCATTGTAGAACCGGATTTCACTGAAAAATCTATTAAATTATTCAATCATGTCTATTATAATTCTTTGTGTTTTAATTTTTTAACGCTTTATAATAGGTGGCGAGGATCTATGCAAAATATGAAAAGCCGAATTGATAGGACGAAACGAACACATGGTCTCAAGTCAACTCAGCTGTCAATGTCAATGGTGATTTAAGAAGTGTCACGTGATAAACTCGCTCATGTTCAAAACATAGTTCAAATAAATCACAAATTCAAATAAACGTAGTGGTTTTATCCTCTTTGTAAATGAAATCAAACTCAAACCATTGATTGGTTTTAATTATTGATCGTTTTAGCGTTAGCATACAAATATAGAGTCATTGCTCATTGTTCTTCTTCTTTTAATTAGTACTGGACTCCATCGTTATCATTATTGTTGTTTAACCCGTTAGCCAATTTATATATTTATTGTAGTTTGACTGTAATTATAATTATTTTTTAAACAAAATTTTCGTTGTGGTTCTGCTTTCTCCAGCTGAGTGTAGCACAAGAAATGGAAGGTGAAGAAAAATCGTTTACTATATTAAAGTGCCCTATAACTGTACCTGTCTCATTAGATGCTACTCAGAACTCGAATCATAGTAAAATGACCCAAGATGAAGTCAAAGAAGTTAATATGTACGCGCCAGATATAGGGCCAAAATTTTATCCAGTCAAAGGCAATGTGGTGACAGCACCAATAATTACGAAGAATCTTCCAGAAGCATTTAGTTCCCTACCTATTTGTGGGCGTCCTGAATCGAAAGATCTCTTAGAGCAGTATCAAGATCAGAAGATCAGAGATTACGTTGGAGGTGGATTGAGTGAAGAAGAATTTGGCAAGCTTGCCAAATACTGCAGGTATGTATTCAGTATACATACTATACAGGTGTCCGGAAAATACATGTACAATAAAGTACCACAGATTCCTTGACCGAAAATATGACAATTTGACCTAACTTACCTCTGTCATATATTGTTTCGTTTGGCCGCTAGAGGGTTGTAAGGTTTGCATATTATTTTAAATTTCTTTAAATACCTCAAAAAGTCCTACATAGATATTATTCGTATTGCAAACATGGTTTTTGTTTCATAAACTACACCTTTTTGTAAAATAAACCATTGTCATAAAACTTACAGGTGGCTCGAAAACGTTACTGTAACAAAAATTCAATCATATTTTTGCAAAAAATCATTTTTTTAATCACTTTAAAAATTTTATTTATGAAACTGGAATTTTTACTCATAGTTTCAGATCTTTGTTTATATTGACATTTTATTATCATATGATTGGCTGCATAACTTTAACTTTTATAAACTACTAGATTAACCCGCGACTCCGTCCGCGCGGAATGAAAAATAGAAAACGGGGTAAAAATTATCCTATGTCCGTTTCCTGGTTATATGCTACCTGCCCACCAATTTTCAGTCAAATCGATTCAGCTGTTCTTGAGTTATAAATAGTGTAACTAACACGACTTTCTTTTATATATATAGATATTTCATATATTTTATCTATTACCAATAAAATTGTATTTTGTATATCTGATATTAGTTTACTGAAGTTAAAAAATATTTTTTTTAGTCCCAATCATCTAAGAACTGGTAAGGAACTTACAATGGACACAAATGTCCCAGCATTAGGTATTCTGCCTCCTAAAAAAGATGATAAAGTTTATGAAGAGGGTAACCAACTTAATATTGTCAACAAGTTTAAGTTACGTGTGGAGAAAGACAAGACAAACTTGTTTGTGAAGAAGTTGAAGTACAGGGGGATGAGATTGCTGCCACTTACAACTGAGGTAGGATTTACTGTGTGTAATATTAAAAGGTTTACTTTGGTACAGTTGAAATGTTATAATACAACTAGGTGACGAACCGCAACTCCGTACAGGCGGAATTAAAAAAAAAACATGATAAGTAGCCTATGTATTCTTCCAGACTATGTTACCTGTGCAAAATTTCATCAAGATCCATTGAGCTGTTTCGGAGATACCTTGTAACAAACATTCATCCATCCATCTAAACATTTGCATTTATAATATTAGTAAGACTAGGATGTATAACACATTCAGTGCCACCAACTCTCAATAAGAGTTCACTTTCAGTATCAGACAGGTTGAATAAATATTTCTCTTTAATATCGCCATGGGCGAGGTTTCTATGGCGCCTTCTTTTTTCTACACCTTTGAAGGAGTTTAAATGGTTTTTGATATTGTAATTTGTAATTTGCATCACAGCACTTTTCTACCTAATGTCCCAACTATACACTACCTATTCTGAACACTTCCTCGGAAAAAAGTTATTAATTATTAAATTTCCCAGAGTATTGTACATGAAATTGAATAAGAGAAAGTTGGGTTATGTCCCTTTCCACTAGGTATAAGGAGTTTAATCTGTATGTTCCAAAATGTAGTATATTTATGGTGCATAATATTTTCAGGATGAGGATGATGCAGAGAAAAATGGAACCCCACTTGAACCAGGCAAAGACATACTGTACAGAGTGCGCTTTTATAGACCTTTTATGTGTGGCAAAGAAAGAAATGTGAGTAACTTTGTAATTTACTATTATTTAAAACCATTTCTTTCATGTTCAGAGAAAAAAAAACCTATATGTTTGCATGCATCGGCTATTTTCCATCATTTCGGATATTAAGTGTAGCCTACTCAGGGTTTGTGTAGTATTTTATATAGTTAAAGAAGGTACAAAAGTACAAATCTTTCCTCTTTATAATATTAGTGTCAATCTTCTCAGATAAATCGTTTAGTTTATTTCTCAGTTTCTTAAACCCTCGATGAATAGATTACTTCTGTCAGGTGTTTTGTGGAGCATGTGACATTCACTCGGATCATTTGGTTAGAATATAATAAGTATTGTTGTTGTGCAGAACTCCCGTCACTCAGTGTTCACATGTGACGTGGTGTTGTGTGGTGAGAGCCGGCTGTCGGCGCTGCGCGAGCGCATCGTGTGCGCCAATGACGTGGACGTGCGCGTCGACGTCTCCGCAAACCCCACAGACTTGCCGCACACCACCGCCAAGGTGACAACATTTGTTTTTTATCAATGTGCTTTACGTTTCTATTACTCTCTCTTTTAACTTCACTCTCCTTTAAATAACATTTCAGTAATTAAGCACTTTTAGTTTGTTTAGGACAACTGGAATGTAATAAATTCTTTGTTAAAGATATCTCATTTAATATTTTTGAACCGTATTTTTGTTCCAGGAATTGTTTCCATCGGGGTTCATGTTCATAAACAATGTATTCTACGTGGACTCACGCGAGGGCCGCGTGGACTACACGGAGCCCATCCGCACGTGGGCGCTGCGCCGCGGTATGGGCGACTTCCCCAAGCTGGACATGCACCTCGTGCGCCTTCAGGACCTCGTCATACGTCTCGGACATCCAGAGGTCAGCCTCACCATCAGCAAGTCACGCTGCATGTGTCACAGAAATACTCGATTCATCTTTCTAAAAGGATTTTGTTAGACTGAAGCAGGGTTTCCTGTAATGTCTGCAGGTGTACATCCACCAGGGCAACTGCGAGCACCTGTTCACGTTCTCCGAGGTGCGGCTGCTGGGTCCGCGGGAGCTGGTGATGGCGCACCAGCTGCCCCGACACACGGCAGTGCTGCAGCACCAGACCGTGTACTGCACCACCTGCGCGGAGTTCGGCGCCAAGTGGGTGGTGGTCGGATGTCCTCGGGTGCCCTTCGATCCCGCCTTCTTCTGTGACACCTGCTTCATGTTGTATCTCTACATCGACGGCAAGAAGATAGGACAATTCAAGGCGTATTCTTATAGAGGCAACGAGATAAATACTTTGAAACCGCTCGGTTAATAAATTGTTTTTTTTTTTGTTTCTATTGTTTTATTATTTCAACCATATTACATTATATTTTGACATGCCATAAAAATAACTCGACGGAAACACTCAGCAATTTACGCAAAACTACAAGAAATTTAAAAAGGGTAAAGGAGAAGGTACATTTTTAACAAGAAAAATAAACTCGCCTGTCAGAAAAGTTACAGCAATATTTTTTGAGCGTTTTTTTTTAAAATAGAAGAATGTATTCACAGCTAACATAAATCTGGTGGAATGATAGTTACCTACTGCAAGTCTGCGCGAGACATGACATGTACACCATGCCACTACAGAGAAATTCAACTAAAACACTATTAATACCTTTAACTTTAAGATTTTACTCAAAAAGTTATACAATGTTTGGAGATTTTTTTTTATAAGACAGAGGAACTGCTGAGGCGATGCCGGCATTCTAATACCTATGCATATTTTTATAATATGGACCGAAAAAATTGATGTTCGATGGACGTCTAAATATCCGGCTGTCTGTTTTCTGTTATCATCGATAAGCCAAGATCAGATCATCTCGATCATTGTCAAAAACCTAATTAAACCAAAGATAAGTCGTCATCCGGTCTGCTTATGTTCCAATCTCACAAACTAGGTTATCTGTGTAAACATAAACTGCAGTTTATTTTTAGTCTGTGCAACGCGCGCTTTTCCAGGTTATACAGATTAAATAATTTCAGCTGTCAGAGAAGCGTTCCATCTTCATTTTCGGGGCGTTCGATAAGAATGCATGTCAGGATTAGGGTTGCCATGTGCATAAAGTCTTAAGATTTTTTTATCGACTAACAAAATTTTCCCTATTTTCTTTGATTTGAATTGATTTTTAGGATAGTTTTTTTGGGACAGTTTCATATTCGTTGCGAACCTTTCATGGACAGTGCAGAGGACAGATGGTAGAGGATATTGTTGATCTTGTATAATTATTTTAAATATCTCTGAACGTCATTTCACTATTATATGCATACAAGTGTAACAAAGTCAATATCTTTAAAATATTACATCATCACTAGCATCGTTTTTTTCGACAGAATAATGCATAACTAAATGACTTCAGATGTTATAAAATACATATAAGTTATATATTTTAGTTAAAAAATATAGTCTATCTGGGTCACATACCGAAGGAATGAATCTTTGCTCTGCGTTTGTTATCTCGTGCATAAAGCCTCGCCAGATAGCGATAGCTGAAGAATTCCAAATACCTTTGCTAACCTCTGTAATTAGAAAGTATTTTCACGCGAAAATACCAAAGAAAATCATTATTTTGATTGAAATAAATTGCTGGAGTAATTTAATCCGTCAATGTTGACGTGAGACATAAATTTTCGTCAATTCTTTCATTCCAGAAGAATTTATATCGACTCATCGATTGATTTGACTTCTTAGCGTATTCTAATTATTTGCAATCGAAGCCAGATGTCACACCTCATCAATTAATAATTGAAGTAATTCTTACAAATATGTAGTTACATTTTTATAGAGTATATTCGCAAGTGGCATAAGTTGTTATGCGGAGTGTAGAACGCATGATGTCACCGCTCGCCACTTGAATTTGCTTACAAGCTATTCTTACCGAGTCAATATTATCTCATAGCCTACCTTACCATCGCTTACATAATTCATACAGCCTTACATTGTTCCTTTGCTAATTCTCTGACATATTCGAATTTGAATTGTTGGAATAAACTTTTGTACCGCTTGTTGTGCCTTGGATATATGCCATAATAAGACCTGTATAGGAGGCTGACGAAAAGCGAACTGCGATATTGAAAGATTGTCTATATATTGAACTGTTTGCAGACAATTTTGTTACCTTTGTTACCTATATGTTTTGCTCCGCCTATATTATATCATCAACAGATTAAAGTTTTGATCAAATCTACCAATCGTTATATCATTATAAGAAGCGTAACATTCAACTGCGTTTGCACATATCTATGTGTTACGATTTAATTGGGTTCCATAATTATTACTATATTACCAATCTTAGCAACAATTATATGAGAAAAAAAAAACTGCAGGGACGCACTCCTCTGTCGATTAAAGGTAGGTAACGCCACTGCAAATGCAGATGTCTATGGGTAACGGTTACTTTGCTTTTTTGGCGATTTCAAATGGCCGCGTGCTCGTTTGCCACATTTAGTTATATTGGAACACATCTCGCCTGCATTTTTACTTCACCAAAATGGAGGAAGATATCTATATATTTTTATACTTTTGGGACAAGAGCAAGTTATAACTTGTCTAGACTCTTATCCCAGTGATGATTAGAACTTCCTGGTACTATTTATATCATAGATTTTCCAACTTTTTTCTCTCAGACTTTTTTCAAAATCTTACTGGTTTCGATGCACCCTCAATTTATTTTATCACTCTGGCTAGATCTCCTATGAACCCCAGGGAATCCACCTGAAGCATTTTGGGAATTTTTATATTTATATATTTAATTTTTTGGAAAAATTTATCATATTACTAGTTGACTATTATACAAGTACATCGTTGTTTGTTACCCAATGTCCAATGACGATTCTATCGCAACTAACGTTTTCGATGATTTATCACCCATTGTGTACTTTTATAACTTCATATACGTAAATATACGATGCGGTTGTTAAAATATATCGTTTTATATAACTTTGTCGGACCATTGTATGATTTGCTTTTAACCGCGCTTTCCAGTGGCCTCCAAGAGAGCCCTTAAGCATCTTTAGTAACCAAGGTTACAGTGACTTAGATATTAAGAACGAGAACCATCGTTAAAACTCTGCCTAAAAGAGAAACGTGTGAGGTACGTAATCTAGTCTATCATGGTTCTTTATATAAAAGGAAGTATTTATGAGAGTGAATTTGTTGGTATTTCGTAAGAGTCTGATGCTAAGTAATTAACCAATTGTAGTTATCAGTCAGAATTCGTGCGTGATGTAAGCGTACATCTAAACACCTTATCTATCCGCGCTATCTGTTTCATTGCAATTAAATATATTCTATTGTTTATTCAGATGGTAAAGTTTCGCTAACGTCTATATGTGCTATGTTGCAATCGCTGCTATCATCAACAGAATATCTACCACAAATATGAAAAACTACGCGACATGTCACAAGAAATTTAAATCAATATATTTCCGATATATCCAGTTTCATTTTTACACTAAGTACTAACATTTCTAATTTACTTATACTTACCGACGGTTACTAATAGTTACCAAAAGTTACTAGTAATTACGTTATGGATAGTGTTTTTACCCGACCATAGAAAGAATTATATTTTCTTCGAGAACATAATATGTTTTACGTATTTTTTTTTAGTAAAAGGTGATAAACGAGCAAACATTTCCAATTTGATCCTTCACTTTTACTCTGATTCTCTAGTTTTCTTATCAAGAGGTCGAAAATATTCTCATCATATATCTATATAATATAAAAGAAAGTCGTGTTAGTTACACTATTTATAACTCAAGATTGGTCGAACTGATTTAGCTGAAAATTGATGGGGAGGTAGCTTAGAACTAGGAGACGGACTTAGGAACTTTTTTATCTTGTGTGCATTTTTTTTATTCCGCGCGGACGAAGTCGCGGGTGAAAGCTAGTATTTTATACGTTCAAATCATCATGACCATTGTTGTTTTGGCTTTTCAGTAACTACGGCAAGTTATATACATAAAGCAGATTTTGTGTCCTAAATATTTTGAATTGACATGTGACAGACTAGATACCATGTTATCCACGCCTACATGAAACAACTGCGTGCTGCAAATGTCCTAATTGCGATTGGATTGTTAGAACTGTGATCTATGTTATGGAATATTTTAATTAATCTGATTGAATTGAAAATATTGAAATCTGAATAACTTCTTAATCAATAACACTGTGAATAAGGTATGAGTTGGAATAAGAAGACGAAAATAGTTTGAAACAAAAGACATGAAGAATTTAGCACATAAAAAAACTACAAATTATGAAGTACAAACAAATAAGAATACTTTAAAATAAAAACTAATTTTGAATTATCGAAACATATATGTTCAATGAAAACCCAAAACTTTTTTTTTTTATTTTTAATCCAAATAGTTTTTAAGTTTGTCTATGGTGTACGACGGTCGCCGATGGCGCTAGTGTGCCGCTGTGTCAACACGCGCGCCGTGTTTGTGCTCCGTATCTTATCTGATTGTTTGCAGCCTCCTTACGCTCGCTGCGTGACCCAATTAATTGCTATTAGCACTTTGTACGAAATATACCTGATATTAGATAAATTATAATTCACTGGAGATTTTGAGATGAATGCCTATTAAACAAACTCCTTGCAACTTATTTAAGATCTTAAGAAGTGTAATGTCCCTCAATCATTGTATAATTTTCAGTGATTGCAAATATGTTTTTTCAAATATTTTTATTAAATAGGAATGTTTCGTTGGATGGATAGATGTATGTTATTAGATATCTTCAGAACAGCCAAACGGATCTCGCGTTTTGGCATAAATGTAGAGCATGCAAACAAAAGATGCGGTTCATCTCCCTGGCCTTATCCCACTCACATGGGGATGGCGGACAAGGTTTTTAAAAATCTTAATGTTTTGGCTTAATTTTTTATAGCCGGCCGACTGCCTGTCTCCAACCCAAAATTACATTCTGTTAACTATAATCACTTTTTTCTTATTGGTTAATACTCTTGTGGCCAACTTTCTCGAGATCTGAGGTGTTGCCAGATAAAAATATTTGAGTTTCACATATATTTTTTTTTATTGGTTACTGCTATATTGTGGTAGATATATATACTGTATATCAGTTTGTGGGTACATATTCACCACGTTCAGATGCAGGTGTCATCACATTTGTTCAAGAATTACTGACAGCTTATTATATTATTGTTGTAAGTTGTAAATATTTCTAACGGAGTTGATATAATGTTATCTGTTAAGAGTAAGATCTTAAATATTACAAAGAGGAAAGTTTTTATTGTTTGTTTGCATTGAATAAGTTCCGAAACTACTGAAGAGCTATATTATCCCAAGGTGACATAGTCTATATTTATTACTAGATTTTTTAATAAAAAAAAAATCACTTACTGATGATCATGTTTTGTTAAATAATTTATTTATGCCATTCACATGAATAAAGCAATAAAGTATTGAATAGCATATAATTTGATTAATGTGGAAGCTATTAATTGTAACATAACATGTTGTAGATGTAAACAGAATTACTTTAAGAAACATTATAGATAACGTTATGTAGCGTGTATGGAGAAGCGAGGAAGTTATGCCAGGACTGTGTCAATTAAATCAATTTCATCTCGTAGTATTACCAGCATTATATCAATGACACTTTATTAGATACTTCGTTGTCGAGTTGACAAAAGTTTTAATTATTGATAAGTATAAAAAACTATAATTATAAGGAGTTTCTTAAAATCGGCATCACCTCTTTCGCCCATTAAAGGTATTCAACGCATCTATCATCGTTTATCTTTCTACAGATGACTTCGCGAAATCAGTGATAACTTGTACGTTTGCTTTCTGGTAAAAAAACGGATTTATTGACATGTATATTTATGATAATTTTGAAGCGATGAATTCAATACAGACATAATTGAAAAGCAGATACATTTTTGGGAATGCGTAAGATTACGTCGAATGCGAAAAATTCGCACGTAATCAGACTTGAGATTAATTTGAGAATGTACGATAAGATTGTCCGTAGGTTGCTATGGCGCCGCCGTTACAGCCTTATGTTTGTTTTGATTGCGAATGGTATTTAGATCGGAATATAAATACCAAAGGTTTACGATGGATTATGTTTAAAGTCGTTGACATCGCGAAATTGTTAATTGAAAATAATTTTCAATTTTTAAACCATTAACGCCAAGGTAGGACTTTCTTTTTATAATAAAGTGCAAAGCTAGAGTTCCGTTTCACTGTACTTGTTTAGTACAGAATTAAAAATTCTGCCAAAGAGGTGGCATACTGGCCATCAAGACCTTTGTTTTTTTTGTTGAATAGACTGTAGGCTGTTATCAATTTTTATAGTACTTATATTTAAAAGGTATTTAATAGAATAAGAAAACAGAAGTTATAGGCTAACAATATAGCCACCTGAACATATGCCCGCGAGACACACCGTCAACACTCAATATATGGGGCATGGCCCAAAGATTAAGCGGTCTCGCAGAATTAAAAAAACTTTTATGCCATAGGAGGTGAAAATGATATTAACATAGATACGAACCCACAAACAGATACTTAATAATTAAGTGTAATTTATTTTGGTTTTATTGTTTAATGCTCTACGGATGAGCGAGAGTAGCTGCCGCTTTAGGTGTCGCGTCGGTAGGAAGCGCCCTAAGCCTTATAAAAAAGGGGCCAAGGATCTATCCGCTCGATGTCCACCGCAATAGACAAGGCGTAAACTATTTCGAGGGCTAGGATCAGTGTTGTTAATTGACTCTATTATTGACATGTCTATTGCTTAATTATTCTTTGACCAAAAGTGCCAAAAACACTGTTCGTGTGTTAAAATAATGGTCACATGTGACGCATGTGTCTACATTACACACGCCACAAGAATTCCTTGAAGGTTGCTCGAAGGCCGCGCCAGCAGCGGGTCTGTACGTATGTTATAATTGTAAATAAACGATTAACATAATATTTAAGGCTAATTCTGAATATAAATGGAGTGAGTTTACAATGGTACATATCAGAGTGTGATAATTTTAATAATTTACAGATTCTTATTTTTTTTATATTATAAGGTGGCAAACGAGCAAACGGCCACCTGAATTCGCCACAATAGCGAGGCGACCGTTGCCCATAGACATCCGCAAATGCAGATGCATTGCCTACCTTTTACTAACGGAGAAGGGGACGCACAGAAAGAGGATATTTCTCCTTCCTATGCGTCCCCTCTTCCGCCAAATCCACTTCCCCTTCCCATCCCTTCCTATCAAGAAAAGGGTGGGAAGGGAAAGAGGACAAAAATTAGGACTTCTTACTAATATTATAAATGCGAATGTTTGGATGGATGGACGGATGTTTGTTTGAAGGTATATCCGTAACGGCTCAAAGGATCTTGATGAAATTTGGCACAGATATAGAACATACTCTGAAAGAACACATAGGTTACTTAACAAGATTTTGTTAATTCTCCGCGGAAAGTGTCGCGGGAAATAGCTAGTATAATATAAATAAAAGTGAGCAGAAGGCTAGCAAATCTTAATATTATCAAAACAAGAATAATGCCCTTTGTACACAAGGCAACGGAAATTGTTGAAACTAATAATTTATGGTTGCGTCGCAAGAATCGAATTGCGTGCGATTAGCGTTGCCAGGCGTCCGGATAAAGCCGGACATACGTAGGCTTTTTGATTGCGTGTCCGGCCAAAATAAACGGTTTGCCGGCTTTTGTTAGGCTTTTTACATTTCCCAAACGAGAGTGTACCTATTAATACTGAGACAAAATCCTAAATTATATAGGGTAAACCTTTCTACCCAAATGTCCGGCCAAACTGGCTGGTCTGTCCGGTTAGTAGGTTTGGCGACCTGGCAACCCTACGTGCGATCCGTAGACACAACGTTGAATAGTCGACGCGTATCGTCTATTTAGTTAGTACAGGAATAGCGACTACATATCAACTGTATAGATTTGCTCCGTCTTCTTGAAAATTGCAGCGACTTTTCTTTCGACGTCATAGTCGAAATGAAAGACAGAAATGTTGGCAAAGTGCGCTAAATATGAAACTCGATGACGTTGTATTGTGTAAGTCCCTTAGCGTTAAAATAGCCGGGTTTGGAAGATATGCGAAGGACCTAAATATAATTGAAGCTACGACGTAGCTGTATCAATACTCATTCAAAATACAAATAATATGCTCTTAATTTCTATCTACTTAAAATATTAGTATATTGATTGTTTCTAATAAGCTCGAAGCTTATTCGGAAAGGGTCGAAGCAAATGTTTTATGCCAGTAATTGTGGGACGGTATTCGAATCCAAGACCGCTAGATCTGTAAGCCGCGCTCTTAACCGTCAATATAGTGACGCTACATTATTACAAGCTCCTTTTCTTAGGGCTCACGAGGTTTTGTTGAATATTCTGCTGTCTTTATGTAGACGATACAAGAAAATTGATCAATAGCATAAACAAACATTAAAATAAAATTTTATGGCAGGTCAAATACCCTAATATTATGCTGGTGCAGGGCAGGTCATGCATGAGAGAAGACGACTATGTTCAGTAATGATGATGATAAACAAACATTAGGTAAAGAGCAGCGCTAAACAACGTAGCGGAAGCTGCAGGCTCTACAGTAGTGCGATGTGCGCGCGCGCCGCCACTGCGCCACTCATTGATAAAGCTCGCAATTTTAACGCGCCCAACCGCCAGTCGGTCGTGTGCCGCCGACCCGAGCACACGTTTTCCGCGCACACCGCGAACCAACGAATCGACTATCGCGACGACAAATTTCGAAAAGGACTACCAAGATATCCACAGTGACGGTGACCCATCTACGAAACCAGTGGCATGGTAATTAGTGATTGGTTTTTTTTTATTATTATAATTAAGTTATCCGCCGGATCTCCGGGTGCTCGCCGCCCATTGTCTCGTAGAGCTAGTAATAGGTATTGTATTACGTAATGTATATTTAAAATAATTTATTTTAATTTATGAAAATTATTTGGTTCCGTACTTAAATTTTTTCCGAATTTTCTGCAATCGGTTACATTGTAAAACCTAATATTCTACGTGAAATGTATCAATTTAGCTGTTTTAAGTTAAATTTGTGATATTTTTCGTACAGTATCTGAAAGATTGAAAAAGACAAGTGTAACATGTTTGCTTATATATGTTTTCTTAACTTAGAGCTTTAGAAACGGTTAAAAATGTTTTACTAATCTTTAACTCCTAACATCATCATGAACTTTAGGAATCAATAGATAACAAAAGCTTCAGATGTTTCATGTTATTACAACTTAGAAAATGAACGTAACATCAAGTGATGCGGTCGACGGTCATGCAAAACTGATCATTCAACGAGCGAATGTTTGTTGAACCGGCGGCTTATGTATTTATAATTGTCGCTCTGATATCGGCGATATTCAGTCACAAATGATGTCCACATCCTCTGTAAATAGGGCCAGGGTTATATACTGCTGGTCGATGTCGCTCTCTTATCAAAATAGGAACAGCAGAAGGCTCGTTGATTTGCGCAATCGCTGCCGTATCACGTCCGTCGCTCGATTCAATTGTGTGGGAATCCATACATTTAACATACATATAAAACAGATTAAAAATTAACAATGGTAAACTTGATCGACAGACTGATATGTTCTTTTGCCATCACTCTCGTAACCATCTAACTCGTTCGATTCTTCTACTATCGTCAACGAACGTAATGATTATGTGAATTATTTGACCTCTAAATTGATATGATTATTTTTAAATTTACTCAAGATAAGATTGTTTCTCTAAAAATAATATGAACTCTACATTGAAGTTTCAGCCGCAACTTTTTATCGAATTTACCACTTTTTCATAATTTTTTTAAAGAAATTATTATTATCAGCTTACTATACGTACCCACTAAGAGGCTCAGAGCCTACCCTAAGTTACTAGGCAATAGACTAGGCTATAGTCAACCACCCTGGCCTCTTGCGGGTTGGTTGACTTCACATATATCTTTGAATTAAAAAAATATAATGATAAAAAAATTAAAGTAAAAGCGTAAGAGGTGTGTCAGTCGTCAAATGAATGTCCGCAGTCTCTATCTACCCCTCTGGGTTACGAGTGTTGGTTATGTTATTGTTGTTTGAAGAAAAGTTTAAACGATAAATTTCAATTTAAAAATAATCAAACACAAAAAGTATAATTATGGCTGAAATATGTTGTCTATTCACTTATATACACGCTTGGCACAATCAAAATAATTTTGAAAAATTGTCAAATATTAAAATTTTATAATATTTTGTTTAAATATTAGTAACAATAATAATAATAATTTATTTTCTAAATTGTTACCATACAAATAAAGACATTTATGTTGTTCAAAAAAGCATTTAGGCGCAGGTAAATTTTCTATTGTGTTCCACGTTTTATAAGCTATGAAATATGTCCTCGGAGCATTAGTTGGAGCTATTGTTGTCTTGTATTATGATTTAGTGGATGGTGGCAATAATCACATCACAGGGTAATGGACAACTGGATATAGGTCACGGTGTTACCACGAGTGAGCGTCGGTTGCACAGTGGTTCATGCCCCGGTCTTTTAAACTAGTCTTGGGTTCTATCAACACTATTTAACAATGTATTCCAATTTTCGAATTACATATACTTCCTCATACTATGACGGTTTGTCGTTATATGGATAATTTTTCTGTATGAAATACATTTGTAAGCGAAACTAAGCCGAGAGATGACGCGCTCGTTATCACTGTTTAACTGCTTTATTGCTATGAGATTAGCTTTGGAATCTGTAGCCTCAGGTAATGTTCTACACACACTGGATCTAGTAATTTTATACATGATGGAATTTACAATTTTGGCATAACATTGAAATTTAAACAAAGAAAAAATTATATCTAATAAGTATAGTGTAGAGAAACGTAAAGTTCTCTTACCTATTTATGTATTTATTTTGAATGATAAATATCCAAAAATAATAATTAAGCTTATAACCTTAACATCTTACTTTTGTTTAACACAGTTATGATAAGGATTTATCAAATTTTAACCATATATCAACTATACAGAAGTTTAAAAAAACCACAATCTGCATAAAAGCTGTTGCGGATACCAACAGTAATTATGATACGTAAATAGGTTTGCGATTCCATTTTCCATTGGAGATGATTGCGTCTAGTGCGGGGAGTAATTTCACAGCAAAAACATGTTCCTATCCCCCGCACTACATCTTTTATCAGGATTGCTTCGGTGGGTGAGGGGCAGGGGGTAACGGGGTAGGGCACCTTTGCTCTCAATAGATCCATTTGCATAACCATCGTACTTAGTTCCTGTCTGTCCACTGAATCTGTAACTATAAGATGCTGACTATCTCTTTAGTAATAGCTGAAATCAGTATTCGATCTTTGAGATTGATCGATAATTTGATGGCTAATGAGAGAGAAAATTGTTTTAATTAATTTATATGAAACTTGTACGATGATTACACCAAACCCTTTTCAAACAAATGGACATATTTTTCGATTGCTGTTTGTTTAAGAGCCAAAATAATTAAAAACGTATATTAAAAATACAGTATATAACCAATGAAAATGGTTTGAAATTGGATTGTGTTTGAAACCATTTAAGGTTAGGTTCAATTTACCATCTGTTCGATAGTTAAATGATTTCTGATTTCGGTAATTCAATGAAAATAAAAAAATAAACAAGATACTCAATAAATAGTAATATTTAAATTATATCTCCGTTTACCGTTACAAGCTGACCGCATCTTGTGCATGTTCTAGATCACGTAACGCAAATTGTGACCAACTTCTACTCTGGTAACGACTACAACCACTTAACAAAAAGCTTACTGACCTGATGATAGATTGTTATTTATCTTCCCTTATATGCCAAATTATATTTGGAATATTTAGTGGGGGAAATTGACATCCTAAATCCGAACCCTTTGAGTATCAATAGCAATAAACAAATCTTATATTTCGGTTATGGCGGACGGTTTTCTTGAATTTAGTTGAATATATACCGTAGTTTTATAGCTAAGTTACCATATTATAAAGGATATCTCTTTTCACTACGTACCCTATTAAGTCACAAATCTAATTGACTACAAGTCTAAATTATTTAGCATTTGTTTATCTGGTCAACGCTCCACTGTTAATTTATAAAATGAAAAGATCAGTAGCTGAGCTAGAAGTATAGAAAATGTTTTTCGTTGGGCTGTGGTCAGAAGCAATTGTAATAATCAGTAATCACACATGTCACTCCTCGAGGTTTTTTACGTTCATAATATGCGAATTGAGCTCGAGGATTGCCTTTTAGCGGCTTTAGTCTGTATTTAGTACACATCGCTTTAGCATTTCTTGTTCATATCTAACTGTCAGGTTTATTGTAATTAATGAGTGAATAGACCGCTGTAGATTCCAGGCTAACGCAGCTATTGCTTGCCTCGGCCTCGCGAGACGGGTTTGAAAATTAATATTCTTTAAGATTATGAGCTCGCAAAGTTACAAGGAACTTGGAGAACAAGGAGGAGGCCAATTGTAGCTTGCTTATTTTACTGTTTAGGAATTCTGCCTTAATATTCAATATCTAAGTAGGTTCATGAAGCCAAGAGAATTTGTTCCAATTTATATGTAAAACACTTCTTCTATTTGATACCAATTAAAGGGTTAGTTTACACACTTTGTCATTTATATTCCTCCGAGATTGGTACTGATAATAATTTGACAGGATAATTATCATTTAAAATGTTTTGAGTCTGTTATAAGAATTAAATATAACCCTAAATATTGAATTATATAAAATACCAACCAATGACTTAAATCATGTGCTTAGAATAACTTTAAATTATTTAATTTAAGTTATACGCAAGATTCATTAAAATGTACAAAAGTTAAAATTTAAATACAATGATAAATTATTTACGCTTTTTACTATACGAGTATGTATACATTAAACTCTACTGAAGCCATGCTCAATGAAGAAATATATGAAATGATTGACTAACAAATACAAATAAAAAAAGCCTTTTACTATATAGATGCATTTTATCTGGAGTATATAGGAACCTATTGGCAGGTCGCTTGCCTCTTGTTATGTACGGAAATATGTTTATTATACATTGAATTGAAACAAATAAGGAGAAATACATTTAATGTAATAAATTTTATACAATTAATCATGATTAAAATTCGATATCTGGATGGAGAGTATGCAAATTGAAAGCTTTCTAAAGATACTCGCATCGATATAGACTAGCGGTAACCTAACTAAAGCTTTCTATAAAACAAAGAGTTAAACAAATCTGTACATCACTCGCGGCGGTGCAGAAGATACAAGCATTTGTGTGGCTCTTTCATGGCCTAAGCTTACTCTATGATGGTGTGTACTTGCTCTTTGATGGCTAGTATACTGACTACAATGTTCTGTACATTCGCTGCACTTCCGCGTGCATTATCAATGCCTGTTTGTTGCTTCTTGTCTTGATATTTGATATCTTTCCATTTATTGCATTTGTTCTAGTCGAGTTGGCTACAGTATAGCTTCTGATCCTTTCTCCTTATATCAGATGTAATATGACTGTCCATAATGAAGCGTTACGATGAAAATAGTTCTTAGTAGTCAGTTATATTTTTTAAGAGATGTAACTTCTTTACTTAGGGATCGAAGTGTTTATTTAACTTGAATCTTTTTCAAATATCAGCATTGTTCGTATCAATTGTTTTACATTTTGCGGATTTCTTGTTTCTGTTACGAATTAATGAAGATTTGTGGGAAGCCAATTTAGCTGGCTTTCTCTGTCTAGCACAATTTATGTTAATATTGTTAGCGATTATAGGTTAGATTATATTGGTGTCAGTTATCATATTTGTCAAATACATATGAGCAGGTTTCGTGTTATGTGATACTTTCCCATTCAAATTGGATGTTGCGGTCGACTTAGCACGACTTATGATCACTTGCGCGGTGTCTGCGGTCACCGTTGAAGCTTACTGCTGTCTTGTGCAAATAATATTTTTACTTATTTTATAGGATCACAAATCTTTATAATGTTATTGGCTACTGACATAGTTCTACAATATGGGTCTAGTTGGTCCTCTATTTTATCAGGAAATTGTAATTATTAATTTCAATACTAAACAGTTATTTAATATTATAAGTACTGCTATTAACTGGCAGTTAAAATAAGATAGAAAAAAATTTCCTTTCATCGGCAAACGATTAGAATAGTGTCTGTTTCACAACAGACATATAGAAATGCATAGACTTCTCATTAAGAATTTGTTTATAACATAACGCTTGCAATTTTTTTTTATCCTTTTATCTTCGCTCGTAATAATTCTTTTGTTTATCATGTGTTTTATGTAAAAATCAGTACGCGTAATTGTGTTGCGTCTAATATTAAAACAAAGAACTAGGTGAACATTTATTTAGGGTGGAGGGGCCGCGGAGGCGACTGCCGGAATCCCTACAAATTAAATCGGACTAATGTCTTCTTTGTGCCTAATACCCACGTATTATTTGAAAGGCAGCCGAATAGTTCATTAATTCACGTAGTATTGAGTTGTGTGTCGCCTTGAATTGCTCTTCTGTCGTGGTCTATGTGTGTTAATATTGTAACGAGTTTTATATTTGAGAATTATTTTGAAGGAACAAGTACAACAATGCGGGACAAGGTAGGATTTGAGTTTTTATAATTCTATAAATATGTAGTTTTAATCAAGTGTTTTAACTGAATTTTTTGTAGTCATTTTTCTCTACTCGTTGTGTTATAATTAAAAGTGGGTCCTTCTTTTTGAACCGGTTACTAGTAGTCTTTATAGTGTTGTGCTTATGAAAAACTTAACAAACGGACTTTTAACTAAAAGTTTATTGTTATAAAGAAAATTATGTAACTTACCTAGGCAAACATTCGGGAGTGGAGCGTGGCCTTGGCACACATCCTGCAATCTTATTAATTATACAAATGGCCCGAGAGAGGCAGCTGCAGATAGCCGGCAACTTTGACCACCCAAATTACGTCCGTGAGATAACCCCGGTGTCACTACATTCTTACCGCTTCTCTGATAAATCAATGCACACGCGATATCTTAACGCAATTCGAGATATAGATGACAAAATGCATTTGGTAAACGTATTATTACTAGATTCATTGGTTAAATGAAATATTATCTTTAGTCTGGATAAAACAGTTAATATATTGTCTTTATTACTTAATCCTTTAGCTCAGCGACTCTAAGCATATTGGCCTCCGACACTAGATATTTGTTTTTATGCATACATAACATTAATGGGTGCTATCGGATTATCTTAATATGTGAATCTATTCAAAAACAACGTCTTAAAGACTATCATAAGAGAGAAAGACTGAAAGCTCTAAGTAGATGGTGCCAGCGTCAGGTTTTATGCTGTCATCTGTCAATTTTCACGCGGCTCGTCGGCTAACATAGTTATAGTAAATCGTATGGAGCCGTGAGCCAATTATTCTTCTTTCCTTTCTTCTCTCTTCTTCTAGTCTTTTTTCAATATTTATAAAGATGAAAAAGTAGTTTTACCTCATTGTAAAAACTTTAGTCGACTCATTTACTGCTATCAGAAAATTTCGCGCGAGATTTTTAATCTGTTGTTAACTGGTGAATAAATATATGTACATACGTGAAGAGTAAACACTTTTAGGTGTGCGTCCTAATTAACATTCATGTCATAGTTTCCTAACCCAATAATAGCGCAATCGGGGTCGTCGCTCGCGCTGTTTGCCCGCGTACGACGCGCAGCACACGCCGCGGCCGCCCCGCGCACTGATAGCGAACCTATCACTCATCATGATTGATTATACACATTATAGACCCTTTTTTTAATGAGGTCGTACTCTAATTTACATACCACAAGGTATTTTAAATATTACTCTAGCTATTTTTAGTATAATACACGTAAAATCTTATCTATTTATACATACGTTAAGTTAAATAAGTTAGGAATTAAAGATTGTTGTTTACCAGATTTTTTAATGCATCACTACATCTAGTTCATTGACCAAGCACGGATACTTAATAGAATATTAAATATATAATGATGTTTTGATTGTAATGTAGAGAACATCGTGATCTGTCCATCAATCAGGGATTCAACCGGCACACCGGCAGTGCAGCGGCGCCCGGCCGTCTGTTATGAGCCGCGCTGTGAACGGCCCCGCGCGGTCAATGCCATTCGTAATTCTGACTTGAGAGTTTAATTCTTTTAAAATACTACTGGGTGGAAAAGATTTCATTATATACAGATGCAATTTAAGTACATTCATGTAAACAAAAAAACTTTGTTATACATTAAAATTTAACTTGAATAATACTAAAATTTGTCAATATAGTAGAAATAAGTAACTATTGTAACGTACAATCACTACAAAAAGTTAAGTTAAAGATTAAAAAAGTTATCCAATCTTATTGATACAATTCGATTAGGGGGCCGCAGATAGTCCGACGCCCACATCTCACTTTACACTGTAATTAAACGATATCGATCAATTTTAATATTGTTTCAAGATAAAATGATATAATTCCAATACCAATATCCCGTGTTTAATCTGTAGCCCATTACGGCACGTCTGACGCACGAGCACGAGGTAAGAACGCGGGGAGAGCGCGGGGAGCGGAATGTACCAGTAGGTTCATTTGTAAAGGAGATAGGATACCGTTCCATCTAATCAATTCGAGACCCGTAATTAATCTACAAAATTATCATAAATAATACTCGCCTAAGATCTGGATATTAATTAAATGTAGGGGCGGCCGCGGACGTGATGTTAATTACGAAATAGAGTCCCGTAAATTATTAAGGATACGGTCTACGTGTGGGTCTATCCCTTGATTTTTATTTATCCATTCCTTTAAAAAGAGATAAAATCACTTATCCATTTTTTTTCCTAAAATCTGAACGTTCATATCTACTTAAATATTTGTTACCTGAAGAAAAGTAAATTTATATTTAAGTTTTATATTCAAAATTATTGTCATTACCAATGTTTTAAAAGTACAATATATTGTGGTTGTCTTGATCCCCTTTGTCTATGAACGAGATAACGTGTGGTATACAAGGGAAAACGCCCCCGGCGGGAGCGCCGTCATCTTACTTGATTGCAACGACCCAGCTAATCAGAACATAGTTTTAAAATAAGAAATCGAAATGAGCCCATATTTATTACTTTAGATATGATTGAATAATACGTAAAATTACAAACACTAACTACGAATGTATTTAAGAGTAAACTAAATATATGGAACAGTCAAATAAAAAAATTATCCCAACAATAATATATCAGAGCTTGAAGCGATAAAAAACACTCACTGTTATAAAATGTTTATAGGATGCTGCTGCCTCTAATGAATTTGAACTAAGATAAAAAAGAAATGAAACATTTGAAAAATAATGCGAGCACAGATTAAATACGATACATTACATAATTGTCTATGTCTATGGTGCTAGGTGTGTACTGTACCCAAATACAGCACATTACATCATTGTCTGTGGTTACAACGTGTTTTTGCGTTGTCTATGGTGCTACATGTGTAGTATTGTGTAGCAGCGCGAGAACAAGAATGCGTTTAATAACCGCTCAATTGAGAGCGCTCGCTACATTGTAAGGGCGAATCTCGACTAAAAATATATATTTAAATTAAACACCGGGAAATTCTAAGTAACTTGCTAAATATTATTTTAATTGATTAATAGAAAAATGAATACAGTTTTTTACAGACAAAATCAAATCATTCGTAGGAAAAAAATTAGGCATACAATTCTCGAGTGTAAAAGTTATGTTTAGATGTGTAGTATGTACTCAGCTTTATTAAAAGCGCGCGTGCGGTAGGTCCTGACGTGTCGCACGGAGCCCAACAGTAATCGCGATTGACACTGGTCACCGCCCCTCGGATCCTGCACTCATGTCACCTCTAACATTTATGTACTAGCTACTTTTATGTCACCCACATTTACATTGTTACTTGATTGGTGACACGAAAGCTATGCAACATATAGTCATAATAGCAACTATGTAGAAGATATTACGAGACTCTACTATCTTACACAAGGGATCGTATGGCATTAGAAATTAAAATATTTTAAAAATCTTATCTTTGATTGGGAATAATCCTTTATTCTTGGTTTTGTAGTGAGGTAAATTTTGTTGTAAACTCTGTATGCAGAACACGCGTAACATTCATCGTTTGCTTCGTCAACTTTAATAATTTTAATGTTCAAAACAAACTCAATAACATCTACAATAAAACGTGTCTTGTATTGTTTTGGCATGTCACTGTGTCATTTCGAATACAGGTAATCTTTATTAATTCCTTTACGTTGCGTGTGTACAAATACTCTACTGTACAATACTCAGTTTATTGGCAATGATGAAAATAAATAATCCTGTGGCATTTTTGAATGTTTTCGCTTGTCTGTACACAACACAATAACGTGTAATAAATATAAAATAATGTTTAATAAAGATACGACCTTGTACACAACAATGTGCCAGTCACATATTAAACATATTAAAGATATTGGAAACTATTTCTTTGAGTTTTCAAATAACATTGTCATTGTTTGTGGATTCAAAGGAACATCCTGTAGTAGAGGGTTCGCTATAATTAGCGGAATATTTGTTAAGTTACCCCGGCGCCATGTCGTGCCGTGCCATGCCATTCTATGCAATCTACATTCTTACATCAAAGTGCATTAATAACTTGCTTTGACTGTTGTAGAGAAATTTATAATTTACAGATAGTTTATAAAACTACAAAGTTCGATTATAAAACGACAAAGACGACAAACAAACGGTGACACGTACATTTTTTAACTCAAGTGTAAGGATAACAGGATCCCTGTAGTGCCCCGGGTTGTTTACTTTACGGAGATTCGTAGAGTATCAGCTCCTATTGCCCGGGGAAAGTTCATTACGTGTATTCATTTCGGAAGGTCGCTTTTTATTTTTATTATTGTATCCAGCGGTCAGATATCGACCGAGGGAGGGATCTGTATTGTTCGTTGTTTAGACGCATTGATTGAATGAGGGCATTCGATTTGACTGCGGTAGGTACGCTTTAATAGGAAATAGGAAAGGCGAGAGTAAAGGCTTTTTAAAGTTGGATTATGTACCTTGGTGTAATAATGAATCCAAATGTTAAAATGAAAAGATATTCTTCATTTATATAGTTTCACAAAATTTTTATTTATGGCAACTTATTAATATTTTAAATGCGAATGTTTAGATGGATGGATGTTTGTTAGAAGGTATCTCTAAAACGGTTCAACGGATCTCAATGAAATTTGGTGTAGATGTTAAGCATAATCTAGAAGAACACTTAGGCTATCTTTGATCCAGAAGGATACGTTGATTTACGGTTCGTAAAAGTAGAGTCGAGAGAGAGTAACGGTTCATCACATATTAATGAAATTTGGCGCAGATATAGAACATAGTCTCGAGTAAGACATGAAATACTTATCACCCTTATTTTAACTCTGTGCAGACGAAGTCGGGCAAATGCTAGTTTAAAATAAAAGGAACACATGGTATTTAAAACTAAACATTTTTGTCTGGGCTACGTAACTAGTTCGTTGCTACAAGTTGATTTGGAGATAAAGTCATAAGTTGGTTACTTATTCGTTAGTGTAATAAGTGAGGTAGGGGGCTCCTGTCGTTGTTGTGTCAGACACAGCAGCGATAGGATCACTTCCCAGTGCACAGCTGTCACGCAATGTCGCAACATGTAAACGACTTAGTTTTTTCAGTTTATGTTTCGACTTTATTAAGTTGTAATCTGACAGTTTTAATACTTATAACATAAATGATTTTCTCAATGCTATTTGGTGCACGATTTTCTGATCAATTGAACAAAATAGTTCTTTTGTACTGAGACTATACTTGTTTAAGGTAAGTAAGTGTGACTGGAAATTCCGATATAGGTAAAGGAACATGCTCGTTTGTTCCACTTGTTCAATTTTAATTTGAAAAAAGTGCTTCTTAATTTGATTTTCTATATTGTATAAGGTCTGTTTGTCACAGCTTTATAACTTTGCATTATAAATATTATCTTTCTTTATCCGTCTGTTTCACCCAGTCCGTGTCATCTCGTGTTATATTATTATTTATATAGAATACATTAGGAGCATCAACTAGAGGCGTATGACACAGCAATAGGAAGACCTGTGGGCGGAGCTCACTGCGCTCGTGTGACTCACTGACCACCGACCACCGACCGCTTGTTGCTTTACATTTGATACAATATTTAATTGAAAATCTGATTACATTCTTTCTTTAGTACGTTTTATTTATCAAAAGCGCGCAATTAAAAGTCATATTGGTTGGTTAAAAATTTATTTCAGCTGTGTTTAAACCGTCTACGTAGATATTTCTAACAGTCGTAAAATAATAAAATTAAATATGATTGTCAAGATTTTATCCTAAACAATGAACAAGGGGTCAGCAGACATATGTGTGTTTAAGATCATACAGACCACGTGCATGTTATAACAAATCACGATTTAATGAGATTTATCTGGAAAGTTTTTTCTTTCAGCATTATGCTTAAGTAATACAGATAGAATGCGTTGACAGGGTTCATAACACTCTAAATGGCAGTCGTCAGCATAAAAATTTGAAACTTCCGTAGTTATAACAATTCAATTTTATTTGCTCGGGCTTAAACCTTCAAATTATACAGGGTTAGTGTAAAATTAAATTCTAGAATAAAGATATGTTAGTTAGAATAAAGTTGAGAGAAGATATTAGAGAACCGTGAAAAGGGAACTAGGAAAAACAAGCTACAATTCTTTTTCTTCAAAAGACACGTGTTTTAAGTTAAGTGGTTGCCACAAAACGTCGTTTTCAAATAGCTCAATGTAGAGTTGATACCTTGAATTGTACTATTATTATATTTTTTATATAATTTTTAACTAAATATAGCTTTATGTGATAGCGCGTGCGTACAGAGGGAGCGGGTCGACGTACTGCGTTATCATTTCGGCACAGATTCCTTGACCCCTCCCCGTACGCCGCACCACTCACCCCGCAGTCCGCATGATCAGTCGGCTTTGATGTTTTCAACCCTCTCGTGTTTTTATGTTATATTTTTATCTGAAATGGTTAAATTTATAGGAAATTTTTCAGGAACTAAATAAACATTGAAGTGATGAAAGTTAGCGGCGGAAAAAATTAAATTCTGTCAAAGGATTGTCGCTCTACCAACAGAAAGTTTCGTTGTTTTCTACGCGAGTGTATGTTTTCCGAAAATTGAATGAAATACATTTTCGGGGAATAGTAAAATTAAAACCGGTCGTCTTATTATCTCTATTACTCGTAAATTGTAAATGTATAAGTAACTGATTATTTCATAAATAAGAAAGAAGCGTGTTGTTCTATTAATTACTGAGAAGAGCAACATTTTAACGTCGGCTTCCACGATGACCATTGACCTGGTGATCCAAACAATACTGATAGTTTATTAGCGCGGGTTCAATGCCGCAGCGATTTTGAATATGTTCGAAAAGAAGAATTTTATCATTTTCTATGACCTAACTGTTCTAATTCAGAGAATAGAATACTTTGTTAGTGTTATCGATATGATTCATATGTCTAATTTGGTTAATTGATATAAAAATCGATGTCTAATCTGTTTAAGGAGTTGCCAATTTAAGTTCATATCAAATGTTTTATTAAAACAATCAAGCTACAAGAACGCCTCGGAGTTCTATCTAAAATAAGTTCATTGTTAAACGTAGGCTACATAAAATGGACTTACCCCCATCTATTTCATTGGTCCATTGAAGCTTATGTTAGGTTGCTTTGCATTGCACGTGTAGTCTATCAAAGATGGTAAAATAATGAACATATTTTAGCATATATGATTGTGTTGTACTTATGTGTATGTGTCTTCTGCAGGGTGATGGAGGCGCTAGGCGCGCGCGGTGGGCGCTGGCGGCGCTGGCCGTGCTGTGCGCGTGCGCCGCGGGCGAGCCGCGAGCCCCGCGTGCCGATGCCCGAGCGCGCCACTGGCAGCGTGGCGCACGCACGCTCGACGACCGCGCGCCCAGTCACTTCGTAGGGTCAGTATTACTTCCTCTTCATACTAACTAGACAACCCTAGTTATGAGTGCTAGTAGTTTAATTGATGCCACGGCTTTTTATCATAGCTGAAGTATTGATTTATAAGTCCAGTTTGTAAAACGCGAGTCTCACAGGTGTTCTACATTTCAATTTTTAATTAAAACCATAGCACGATTTTAAATTAAAGATAACAATTATAGTAAACGAAACAACAATAACTAAGCTCACTGCTATCTCTGTGTATTTATTAATCTGTGTCAACGACAAAAACAAAAATCTTTTAAACATGCAATTAAAAACGTACGATATAATAAATCAAGCTTCGAATGAAATACAGTAGGTAGTGATTTAGTTTAAAAATTTGTTTTCTTTAATTTTAACAATAGTTATTGTTTCTTCATAATTTGATTATACTTTTTAAAGTAGTGCGTCCATTTATCTATCTTAACGCGACATTTTGCTAATTTCCCTTCACCTCTTAATGTCCTAAATATAAAGCACTATGAGACAGTATATAATTCACTACAGTTTTCATTAATCAAACCACGTTCTAAGAATGTTTCGTTGTAATCTTGGTCAATCGCACGCACGTCGTTCGTTGCCGACAGTAGGCGTATCTGATGTACTAGCTAGTGTTAATACCTGAAGTAATGCACATGTGAATACTTTTGTAATGACTATAAACTGACTCGCGTTTTTTAAAGTTATTTGTTAAGGTATAATTGCTTTTTTAAGGAAAATTACAGAAGACGTGCGTGCGAAACCATAAAATGTTCTAATTTTTTTTTCCGCCCATGGCGCAGGCTATAGTCTTTCGTAAAATGTTCTAAGTGTTTGACATTTATGATTAGTGACATGACAACTGTCAGTTTACTATGTGTTAATGTCTATGCAATATTTTTTAAATACTTGCAACACTTACGCTCTCTTCCTTTTCCTTTTGTAACTGTGGCTAGCTCATGTTTTGTTCTCTTAAAATAAATCTAATTATCTTAAATGCATCTGCTGTTTTTTGTCCATAATCCATCAATTTGAACCATGACTTAAAGCTGGTACTGTAACTCCTAAACTATAGAGGACATAATTATGAAGAATTATTTAAGTTTAAATATTATATTTATTTTCTTGTATTAATCAGTATCGTTACCTTCTGTCGTTTTAAAATTACTTAAGTAGTTGTGATCTAAATAAAGTCGCTAAAGTAATCGATAATTTCTCTGGAATAAATTAATTACACGCTATTTATTATCCCACGAGTTGTGTGTTATCATTGAGAACGTTATCAGCTGATATAAGATCAGATTACATTGACTCTTGTCAATTAGCCTCAATGAATACAAGCTACGATGCACACAACTTTAACTGTACAAAATAATTGAGTAAATTCTTTTGTTCATAAACGATCCGCTTGAGGTGAATTCAATATAATTCCTTGTTCCTTCCCTGTCTTAGTGATGAAAATAAGTTATCTATTTGTCGTTTAGTGCCAAAATTCCTTAGCCCCAAAGTGTTAGATTTGAATTACATTGCAAATTCCGCGTTGCGTATATTAACATCAATTTTGATGTATATTGTGACAAGATCTTTGGCAGCAAGTAGAAAAACACGTTTAAAAATACTTAAATTATTAAAGTTTATATGAGAAAAAGTTGTTCCATTCATCCATCCATTCAGTCTCGTAACGCCCACTGCTGGGCATAGGCCTCCCTCAAAGATCGCCACAATGATCGGTCCTGCGCAACCCGCATCCAGGATATTCCCGCAACCTTGACCTGATCATCGGTCCATCTTGCGGGAGGCCTGCCCACGCTGGCCACAAAAAGTTGTTAGTTAAACTTAATTTAATACAAGTTCTATGTTTTTTCTACGGATAGTGAGATAATTAAGATACCGTGACTCCACTCGCGCTCTGTTTCCACGTCTGTAAATTTGGTAGCAAGTGGAACTGATCTGTGTAACACGGGGTAATGTGGGAATTGGAGCAAGGCCTTGTGGGACCCAAGGTGTACCTTGAGGCATGTAAGGCATTATAATGTGTATTTAATTTTTACTTGAAAAAGAAAACATATAAATTTAAACGGCTGGCAAAGAAGGGAAGGGAAAGGACCTTTAGAAAACTCATCAAAACTTTCATCTTATATTTTGCGTGTTGTACTTTTCATACTTCAGATTTCTGGGCGAAAGATCCGTATTTTTTTTTAAACTAAAAACCAAGGATTTTTTCACACAGTCCTATGTCATCTAATCAATTTTCTTTCACTATATTTTGTTTCTTTATTTCATTTCTTTGGTTGAATAATTGACTATACTATTACTTAGTAGGCTAAGTTTGAATGCAGTATCAAGTATGTATGTTTAAACAAGTGTTTCAAATTAGGTCATTGAAATTTTAATTCCGTTGCATTGACGAAGTCGCGTCGTCTACGTGCTAAAATTATTTTATATTTCCTTAATGTAATGCTGTTTCAATTTTGAAGCGACTTTAGAATAAATGTAGATTGGTTGAATAACTTAACTGGTTATATTAACGAGTTAAGTTATTACGAGTTAGATTGTAGAAGATATTTGCTTTATGAAGTATTTATTGGCTATAGGTTATATTAATCAACAGCAACAAAGTACGTTGTTCGCCAAGAAGAATGTCGAATCTATAGGGAATTTTACAAAACTGCATGTTTGAAGTTAAGCGAAATTTTTAATAAGTTAAGCTATGAGATGGGAATATAAAAACCATTTACTTTATCAAATAAAATTGATAAGATATAAATAAACCAATTTAATTAGAAAACATGTGTCTTTTTTTATAAGCTCTACTGTAAGTTTGCAAGTTTCACAAGAGCTTTGCATGTCCTAACCAAGTGACGCAAGATGTTGCGGTGACACATAATCTGTACAACCTCTTTGACCCACTGGACATAAATTAGTCCCCTAATGATGGCAAGGGGCGTAGCGAATCTGTTCACACGGTCTTTGCCGACAATAACACGTGCTGTCATCTTTCTGACTCAAGGCAAGTGAAGGCCGAGACTCTAATTCAATTTGTCATCTTTTTTACTTAACTAAGTTATTTTAGATAGTGAATTATTTGACAGCTTTTGTAGGTATTAGTTATGATGGTGGGCAATAACATAAAAGTTCTAGTTTGTTTCGTAGTTAATACAAGTTGTAGGTGAACTCAATGCTTTTTAACTTTACAAGAGTCATTAATCTTACTAATATTATAAATGAGAATATTTAAATTGAGGGATGTTTGTTTGAATGTATCTCTCGAACGACTAAGTACATGGATCTCGCTGAAATTCGTCATAGATGTAGACATAGTCTGAAATAACATATAGGCTACTAAGTTTATTTAAATTTCGTGCGGACGGAGTCGCAGGCGACAGCTAGTACTGTAATGAAATCAACATATCTTATTTAAGTTTGACAACAGCGCTGGCATCCTGAACTTTACGGTCACACTTCAAAGTAACTTACACTCAGAAGATTATATAAGGATTTTCGATCGTGAATAATAATTAAACTAAATCGTTTAGTTATTTTTATGTCTCTGAGTACATTTTAGTTATGTTAAATAGCCTGTAACGTGTGTGATGGTGGCCAGTTACATCATTATCTGTAATTAATAATTTTTACGACATGAACGTTGTTTATGTCTGTGCTGAGAACAAAAAGAGCAGCGCCATCTGGCGAGTATGAGTTGATGTTACGATGCGAGTGTTACGAGGACGCGGTGCAGTGGTTTGGATATTTCAAAATTTTACATTGATATTAAAAGGTTTATGTTCTTTGATGGATTGATTTCAGTCCAAGATAACTTCGACTTACTAAATTAAAGATGGAGTTTTTTTTTAACTTGCTTGTAGCATCTATGTGACGATTTTTATACGATTTATTCAAGTTTAGTAAGTGAAAACTTAAATTTCAAAAATCTAGATTCATATTCAGCTTAAAGTTCTCGAAGTTTTTATTACAAAGTATCAATAATCAATGCGCTTTGCTAATTATAAGAAAAAATACTTTGTTTACGCTTTTTCTAGGTTCCTAAGAGTTTTATTAGCACTTAATTATTTTACAAGGCACTTCTATAGTTGTGCTGGATAATAAAGTGCGGCGTGGCGCTAACGATCTTGTTACAACCAATCAAGTCGTGTGGAGAAGACACAATTAACTCTTGTTAATTGTTAACTGCATCTCGGGTTTATACTAGCAATATGTGGGTTTGTTACAATTTACTCGACCAGTTAGTTTTTATATTCGATATGTCTGAAACTATGTATGCTGAAATGTGTGTTGTTACCACACTTGTTTTCAGTTCTCATGATTTATAACCAAATCATAAATCCGAAGTTAGAAATATATATTTTTTACTCACTAAGCTCGTAGCATTGTAAGTGTCCCTACCAACTGTAGGGAATGTGTTCTTGATGCGATTTCAAGTTGAATTAATATTGATTTGGTTTAGGAATTTGAATATATGTCGATATACAGCAATGAGTTCACGTATTAGTTCTAATCTAGTAAGCTTAATAACTTTTGAATATTGACTTCACTATTATTCTTGTGATTAAATTACTGTTTTGTTTTTAATTTCCTCTCGTAATGTATTTTTGTTTGTGTTACAGGCCCCATGTGTGCCGGAGCCGCAACAGCACGCATTGCTGCCCCGGATGGACTTCGCGACCCAACTCCCTGCTCTGCGTAGTGCGTGAGTATCTCCGCTGGTGGCGCTGGTGACGTAACAACACAACTCTATTGATACTCTCAAACACCTTGTGCAGAAATATACTACCTCTAAAAGCGAGATAAATATCGCGGTTTTTTGAACTCTTGCTTATTCACGTTACACAGTTTTATATTTGTATGGTTGTTTGGTAATGGTAACTGACGGTTAGCTAGATCTTTATTAATTAAACTATTAATAAAAACTTAACAATTAAATCATAGTTAAAAAGAACTTCAAAGATTTTCCGATTTGAACGAAACAGTTATAAAATATCAGTTAAACATAGATAACGTTATTGACTGGATGTAATCAACATCAAACGAAGCGAACATTCATTAGAAGTGAACCTTAACCCATAACTAACAGTTACTAAGAATATGTGATCATTTATTTTGTTTACATTATATATTGGAAGAGTCGTTGCACATTATTATAAACTAAATAAATTACAGAAATCTTAATTAATATCGATCTTGCTATGGTCCAGCCACTTAACGTGAGTTGGAAAATTACATAAAAGAAAAATTCTTAAAAATTACGTAGTATGTATGAGAAGTGAATTAACAGTGCCTTGCTATTTTATTACATACTTTTTATACTCGTATACTGTGATATTGCTTTCACTTATTCCTCGGTCTGTTCCGGACACTACACTAATCTTTATATTAACATGTGTGATAACGAACTGTAATAAAACAAGTGAAAATAACAACAAACACAGTCGTTACCCCGCAGTAGATTATCTACACACGTGATCTCATGTACCGATGAATGTATTCTCGTCAGTTCGTATTAGTGTGTTAGCATTGGGAATCCAATGTTACAGAAACAAAACTTTGTTGTAAACAAAGAAATGCGGATGTTGTTATTTTTAGAGTTCATAAAATAACAATATACAACAAAGAAATAAACACATTAAATCATTATTGAGAAGGTTAAAAGTAATATTAAATACTTCGCAAATGTATATTGACGCTGTTTCTTGTGATAAACATAGTGTCAAGTTATTGTACTGTATTGCAGCGATTTGCCGGCCGGATTGCGGGTCGCCAGGGTCGTGCGTGGCGCCCAATATGTGTCGCTGCCCCAACGGAATCGAAGCCTCATCTTGTGGGGGCGGAGGTGGACTATACCCTTACTCTGGTGAGTCACCAAACGCCACTTACTTTGAGTAACTGAATCAGTTTGATTATCGTAGAAAAAAAATTAGAGCGATATTTATGGGCGCTTAGCTTCATCACCTGAATATTATTTTGAACTACTTCCATGCCCATTAACAAGTGACAAGGAATGAATCATCATCATCACTCCACTATGCGACCCCACTGAGGAACTCGGAGTCTACTCTAATTTAGGGGTGAATAGGTCGTAGTCAATCACGCTGGTCCAGTGTGGCTTGGTTCTTGGCTTGGACCCATATCTTTGAATTTCTCCGCATATATGTATGTGTAAGGGATGGATGATACAGCTTAAATAAAGGTATCTAAGATGTATAAAGCATACAATTTGTTCTTCAATTTCTCCGCTGGTTCTTTTCTGCTGTTTCGTTTGTAAGACCTGTAGATTTCTTCTCGTAGCCTCTGTAGAGATCTTGTAAATTTTCGACCAAACTGATAAAGACGCATCTCGTATGAGGTCTCTCACGAGATGTAATACTTTGTCGGGTGGTGGGTCGATTAGTGTTGTGTCAACGATGCTCTAACTTGTGTGTTATATTGCTGTGTCAGCGCGCACGCGTGGTGGCTGCCGGCGCATCTGCATGAACGGCGGCACCTGCAACAACGGAACTTGCGCCTGCGCGCCCGGCTGGAGCGGAGAGTTCTGTACCGAGCGTGAGTACATTGTCTCAATATCTAAGATAAAGTCAACTTCTGTAAAAACAAAAATAACAAGACATAAGTGTTATTTAAAAAAAGTTCTTGACAGTTTAAAGAAGGGACAATCAGACTTTGCGAAGATTGTGGAAGATAAATATGGTTTTTATTTTGTTACTTAGAAATTTTCTTTTTTGTTGTTTGATGTAACAATTTTATTTTCCTTTTGCAATAACAGCGGTGGTTGGCACACTGTTAGGTAAACTTACAACTTCTAAAATCATTCAGTTTTGATTACATTTTCATAGTGCAAGAATGTAAAATGTAGACATGCTAGTATAACATGTAGCTCGTCATGAAATATTACATTTTAATATGAACGGTTAACATTAGATGCTAACGCTACGTATTTCTTACAGCGATTTGCCACGAGCCGTGTCTGCACGGCGGACGCTGTATCGCGCCCGACCGCTGCGTCTGCTTCCACGGCCTGTCCGGCACGCGCTGCGAGATCGACCGCCGCACTGGTCAGTTGCCGCGCGACATTGAACACTTGTAGAAATAAACGCAGAACCGAAAACCGGCGCCGATAAAAATGACTACGAGTGACTTGTCAATTCTTGACAACTGAAGCTAAACCGAATATAGCGATGTTAAACTCGAAGCCCGTCTTCCCTAAATTCAATATTCTCTGACGTAGAGTCCATAGATTAAATGTTGTGTTTATATTATGTTAAGGTCCGTGTTACACTGAGACTCGCGGCGCGCTGTGCACGGGCGCGCTGGAAGGCGTGGTGTGCACCAAGCAGCTGTGCTGCGCTACTGTGGGCGTGGCCTGGGGACACCCCTGCGAGCGCTGCGCAGATCTCGACTGCCCCACCGGCCATCTCCGCAATCTTGCCACTAAGGAATGCCAGGTCAGATTAAGTAACCAAATTAAGAAGAACTTTGGTAGGACTTTCTGCTATGATAAAACCCTAAATAAACTGTGATGTGTGTTTCGCAGGATATAGACGAGTGCGCGGCGGTGCCCGGCCTGTGCGAGGGAGGGCGCTGCGTCAACTCGGTGGGCTCGTTCTCGTGCGAGTGCCCGCCTGGTCAGCGCCGACACCGCGTCTCCAACAATTGCGAGGACATCGACGAGTGCGAGGACCCCGACATCTGCCCTGTGAGTTTCCCGTGCGATGTAACACGACAGTTAACGATAAACCATCGAGTTTCTTTATACCCGTGGTAATTTTAAATTATAACTCGCAGAATGGCAAATGCGTGAATACTGAGGGTGACTACTACTGCCTCTGCAACCCACACTTCATCCCCAGCCCCGACAAGAAGTTTTGTATAGGTAAGTACAATGGATTAGTGTACACAAAGGTACACAAGAAAATAAAGTGTTCGATTGACTAGCTATATGGCCTGTACGTGTGTTGCAGACGGGCGCGTGGGGAGCTGCTTCACGTACCTGGGCGAGACGGGCGAGTGCGGAGACCGCCTGCCCGTGCCGCTGTCCAACCGCGACTGCTGCTGCGGCTACAACATGGGCCGCGCCTGGGGCGACCTCTGCGCGCCCTGCCCGCCGCGCGGCTCCAGTACGTACACTACGCACTGCTACACTTCACTTTACACATTATCTGGTGTCAATGAAGTACAATGTTCATTTCAACTTTAAGCGGAATGGACTCATCTCTGCGGAGGCGGCATCATTCCTCCGGACTGGCGACGCAACGACACGAGCGGCGGCGGCGCGGGCGGCGCGGGCGGCGGCGGAGACGCGCAGCCCATCGCCAAGATCAACGAGTGCATGTTGCGCGACGGCATCTGCGGTCTCGGCGACTGCATCGACAAGGATATCGGGTACGGAACGCACGGAAATCTGTCCCACCTCTGACTTCTACTTTTTTCTAAATATGCAAAGAAGCTTATTTTTATAAATTGTATCGTGTCGGTAGGTACCAGTGCCAGTGCTGGGACGGCGCGGAGGCGGCGGAACAGGACGGAAATCCAACCTGCATCGACATCGATGAGTGCGCGCTCGAGTACTGCAAGGGCGGCACCTGCGTCAACAAGCCCGGCGGCTTCGAGTGCAGGTACCGCACGACGTTTACTTATATACCGAATATTTATAGACGCAATTCGAGTATCGACCGAAACTTCGTTTGACCTGAAACCTTGTAGACATAAGTAACTATAAATTCTGTTTCGCTATGCACTAGATGTCCGCCCGGCTTCGACCCGGTGGAGAACGGCCTGCGCTGCAGCGACAAGAACGAGTGCGAGATGACCGGCGGCGGCATGTGCAGCAACGGCGTCTGCATCAACGTCGACGGCGGGTCCGTACTGCTCGCTCGCGTTGAATGACTTCTATTAAATCTTGAGCCGTCGTTCATAGTTTGGCGTTTTCAGTTTCGAGTGTCAGTGCCTGGCGGGGTACGAGGCGACGGAGCGCGGACACGCTTGCCGCGACGTGGACGAGTGCCGCGACAACCCGCGCGTGTGTCGGCGCGGCCGCTGTCGCAACACGCCCGGCGGCTACGAGTGCGCCTGCGAGCCGGGCTTCGCGCCCACCGCCGGCGGGTACTGCGCCGACGTCGACGAGTGCACCGACACTTCGCTCTGCCACGTTAGTCATCTTCGTTAACATGCTGTTATATCTAACATCGAGAACGATTTAATAACTATGTTTTGTTTGCAGGGCGGTCGTTGCGTGAACAGCGAGGGGTCGTTCCAGTGCGTGTGCGAGGCGGGGTACCGCGGCACTGCGGCACGCGGCGCCTGCGTCGACGTGGACGAGTGCGCGGAGCTGCGCGTGTGCCGCAACGGCCGCTGTCGCAACTCGCCCGGCTCCTTCCGCTGCGACTGCTTGCCCGGCTTCACGCTCAGCAACGACGGCCGCACCTGCCTCGGTACACCACCCTGCCTTGCGCGGCCAAACTTGTGTCGACAAATACTTATATCAAATATCGTTTGAAACTAACATCATTGTTTATATTTCGCTTATAGACGAAGTACAGGACCTGTGCTACGAGAAGTATGAGGACGGCCAGTGCTCGGGACCCGGCACCACGCCCGTCACCCGCTCGCAGTGCTGCTGCAGCGCCACTAAAGGTCGCTTACCTGTTAAGCATATCTTTAGTACTAATTCAACTTTGTTCCAGGAATATGTTAGTAATTGTGATAAAATTTAAATTTACAGGTTTCAAATTGGGCTGGGGAGTGGGTTGCAAGGAGTGTCCCAAGCCGGGAACGTCCGACTACGACATCCTGTGTCCGGAGGGGCCGAGCAAGGACAACGGCGGCGCAGACATCAACGAGTGCACGATGATCCCCGGCGTGTGCGCACACGGCACCTGCGAGAACCTCGAGCCCGGATACAAGTGCATCTGCGACCCCGGCTACCACCCCGACGCCGACGGCATCTGCCGGGACATAGACGAGTGCGACATGCACCAGTCGGTGAGTTATACTTCGAGCTTCAAGATACCAAAGTATAACTATCGGGCTGATATGTTTCTTAACGATACGAAACTGCAGTCTACGTCCATGGAATGAGGCTTGCTCTATGCTTCTCGAATGTCATTATTTAATTTGCTCGTGTCTATGTTCAGTACTGCACTGGCGGTCAATGTCGCAACACGTTGGGCAGCTTCACGTGCGTGTGTCCGCCCGGCACGAGGCTGGACGCCGAGGAGCAGCTTTGCCGCGACATCGACGAGTGCGAGGGTGAGACAGTTTACACCGACACCGACTCCGACATAGACCGCGGCGACATCCCCCCCACCTTCCGCCGCGCAGGTTACGAACCTTTGTTATATGCATCCGTATCCACCGCCCGCCTGACGTCATGGGTACACCTAACATGGGTTCATAACCACTCTAATTTTGATCCTATCAGCATCAGTGTAACTTTCATTACTTAAAAATGTATGAAAATCGATTGGCGACGTATTAATGATTAAATTTCATCGCACGACACATGGTTACTACATTTTACATTAATATTAATTGGCTGTTATCATATTAAGTAAATAAATTCATATTAAATACAACAAGAATATCAATTTTGTTCACGGCCCTGGTATAATTTTGTTGATTAACCACGTGCTCAGTGATCAGAATATACTCGGTGGGTAAACTGCATGTTAATAAGTTAGATAAATGTATTTTGAAATGAGTACTAGTGCCGCATGCGGTCCACATCAATAAAGTTAACTATAATCTGTTGAATATTTGTAATCGTCAAATGAAAGGCCAATGACAGATTGCTTTCCAACATGTAAAGTCACTACAATATGTAAAGTCAGTACAATATATTTTACATACAATAAATTTACTTACAAATCATTTAAGCATGTCACTTGCAGGATATTCAAGTTACAATAAGTTATAATGTTTAGGTGCAGGTGTTTGGTAAGCATGTGATACAAAGTAGTGACGTGTGGTTGTGTACTGGGTTGCAGAGCAGTCCAACCCGTGCGACAACGGGCGCTGCATCAACACGCACGGCAGCTACGAGTGCGAGTGCGAGCACGGTTTTGTGCTCGACGCCACCGCCCAGCACTGCCTCGGTGAGAAATCTACTGCTCTGTAATAATGGTGCTCGTCAATAATGACCTATGATCTATAACTGATGAGCTCCCGGAATAAGTGTTTAAAAGATGATTTATTTTACATTGATAAAAGTACGATTTAAGGATAATTTAAAAGATAATTGAGTGAAAGAGTTGTAACATGTGCTATATGTACCACTGTGTGATGCAGACAACCGGCGCGGCTCGTGTTGGCGGCGCGCGGTGGACGGGCAGTGCGAGGGCGCGGCGGCGGGCGCGCTGCTGCGCCAGGAGTGCTGCTGCGGCGTGGGCCTGGCCTGGGGCTCGCCCTGCGCGCCCTGCCTGCCCGAGCACTGCCCCTGTCCCAAGGGATTCGCTAAGGTACTAATATCGCACTACGATTCTAAGCACCCGAAGAAGAAGGAAGTTCGAAAAAAAAGATGTATAAGCATATTGTGTTGTTCAGTTGGACGGCGCGACGTGCCGCGACCTGGACGAGTGCATGCTGGACGCCGAGCTGTGCGCGGGTGGCACCTGCGTCAACACAGACGGCTCCTACCGCTGCGACTGCCCGCCCGGACTCACGCTCGACTCCACCGGTAACTGCTGGCACCGTAGACCAAGCTCAGACGAGTAAAGTCAACGTATATGTTATATGTTAGTGTATTATAAAAGTGTCAAATGAACTGTACCTTCTTTTAGGCAACCGCTGCGTGGACACGCGCAAGGAGTATTGCTACACGGAGTACATCGGCGGGCGCTGCTCCAACCCGCTGCAGGTGTCCGTCTACCGCGCCATCTGCTGCTGCTCCTCCCTCGGCAAGGCCTGGGGCGACGGCCGCTGCGAGGCCTGTCCCAAGAAAGGTCAGAATACCATGGAACCTATAAATTGTCCTTTTGGAACATGTACTAAACAATGTAATTACTGTGACGTTAATGTTCCAGGTACCGACGCATACCGTACCCTCTGCATATCGGACGTGAGCGGTCCGGCGACGACCTGGGACCGGCCGTACCTCGGCGGACCGAACGGCACCGACATCTGGAGCCACACGGGCGGCGGCGACTTCGACAGCGACTGGGACGTCGACGTCAAGAACAACCTGGGCAACGGCACGTTCGACGGCTGGCGACCCGGCGGCGGCCTCGTGCCCGGACAGATGGAAGTCAACGAGTGCGCCGCATTCCCCGGACTCTGCGGTCACGGCAGATGCAAAAATATGCTCGGCACATTCACCTGCGAATGCTTCCCTGGTTATGAAAAGGTAACGTAAATCCTGCCAGATCTTATTTTCAAAGTTTTGTTGGATGGATGGATGTTTGTTATCACATATCACTAGAACAGAACGAAATTAAGAACGAAAATTGCCATAGATGTAGAACATAGTCTCAAAGAACATATGTTGCTTATTTAGTATTTTTTATTTTCGCGCGGTAGGAGTCTACGACAAAATTAAATTTTATCGTAATATTCTCTTTTTTGTGATCTGCTGACGGCATTTGTGTGCGAACAGGACTCTAAGAACCACACCTGCGTGGACGTTAACGAGTGCGAGATCGTGGACGAGGTGTGCGGCGCGGGCGAGTGCCGCAACACCGACGGCAGCTTCTCCTGCCACTGCCGCGACGGACATCGCGCAGACGAGCTCACCAAAGTTTGCGTCGGTCTGTACTGAGCCCTCACTATTCAGTCTTTCGTTGATATTAAAAATGTAAACTTAAAAAGTATTACCATCGATGCAATTAGTAATGAAAGTAATTATGTATGCAGACATTGACGAGTGCGCAGAGAACAGCGCATTGTGCCGCAACGGGCGCTGCGTGAACACGCCCGGCTCCTTCCGCTGCGAGTGCGCGGCCGGCATGGAGCTCGCGCCCGACCGCCTCTCCTGCAAGGACGTCGACGAGTGCTCCATCACCTCCGGTCAGTATTGCACTCGTCAGCGCTCAAAGAATAGTGATACGCGGCCATATGTAACGCCGCTCTGTGCTCCTCGGCAGGTATCTGCAGCAACGGCGCGTGCGAGAACCTGATGGGAACATACCAGTGCGTGTGCGACGAGGGCTACGCGCAATCGAGCGTCAAGTCGCACTGTGAGGACATCGACGAGTGCAGCGAGGACCCCACGCGATGCCAGCACGAGTGCGTCAACACACCCGGCTCATACCACTGCGAGTGCAGGTAGTTAAACAATTGCGTTGATATTACGGTAAAGAACTATGATTTTCGGTGACGATGTAATGAGTGGTTACGTCGTTTGCGAAGGGACGGATGGCGGCTGCGCGCGGACGGGCGCACGTGTCGCGACGTGGACGAGTGCGGCGAGGGCGCGCGCGTGTGCGGCGGAGGCACGTGTCGCAACACGCCCGGCGCCTACCGCTGCGAGTGCTCCACCGGCCTGCTGCCCGCGCCGCCCGGCGTGCCCCCCACCTGCCTCGACGTCGACGAGTGCACAGACGTCAGTTGTACTTCTGCACGCGCATCAACTTTCACAATTACGTGTTATGTTATATATATAATACATTTCGGCTGCAGATTCCCGAGCTGTGCGGCGCCGGCGAGTGCCGCAACACGATCGGCAGCTTCGTGTGTCGCTGTCCCGACGGGTACAGCGTGAAGCCGGACCAGGGCCCCGCCTGCACCGACGACGACGAGTGCGAGCTCGGCACCTGCGACTGCCACCCCGCCGCAGACTGCATCAACCTGCCGGTATCTAGCGTCGCACCTTTTTTGTCTCTTTATTCTATGTTCGCCTCGGCCGTAAGACGTGTGTTACTTTGTGCAGGGTTCTTTCCAATGCCGGTGCCGCGACGGATGGCGCGGGGACGGCACGGAGTGCGAGGACGTGGACGAGTGCCTCACCAACAACGGCGGCTGTCACCCGCGCGCCACCTGCCGCAACACCGACGGCTCCTTCATGTGCCTCTGCGACACCGGCTACAAGGGCGACGGGTACTCGTGTGTGGATATCGACGAGTGCGGCAACGACCCCACGCTGTGCGAGAACGGTCACTGTACTAACACTCCCGGCGGCTACGAGTGCGACTGCGACGTCGGCTTCACCAAGTCCGCCGACGGCCGCTCCTGTCTAGGTAACGTAAACACCGCAGTTCGCAACTCTCACCCACACATTGAGGTATCGAGTGTAATTGTATGTCGTTGGTGTCAGACATGGACGAGTGCGCGACGTTCGACAACGTGTGCGTGTTCGGGCGCTGCGTCAACACCTACGGCATGTTCAAGTGCATCTGCGACAAGGGCTACCAGTCCGACAGCGTCGACGACCGTGAGTCTACTTGCGATTTAGTTTCTTTTCAACATAGGGACGCGAGTCGATTTTAAAGTGTCACGATTGCATAAATACAAATAAAAAGTATTATTGAATTTGAGCGATGTCCTGTTGGCGCAGTGATGCCGGGATTCAACTGCACGGACGTGGACGAGTGCAAGTCGCCGCAGTCGTGTCAGTACGGCACCTGTCTCAATACGCAGGGCTCCTACATCTGCCGCTGTCCGCCCAACTACGAGCTCGTCTCCGACGGCACCGCATGCTTCGGTAACTACTCACGCTACTGTATACATATGTAGGGAGGGGGGCAGCAAATAACGCTGTTCCGAAGTACGATGATGGTTTTAAAAGGTTTGTTTTAACTAAAGTGCGTTTAATAAAGCACAGTGATGTGATGTTGTCAGACTCTCGCAAGGCGAGGTGCTACGGGCAGGTGGACCTGCGCTCGGGCACCGAGCACTGCCGCGACAGCGACGAGCTCTCCGAGGACGGCACCATGGCCGCCTGCTGCTGCTCCGTCGGTAAGAACACGCACCACATTCCCTATAAAGCTACAATAAAATAAAACGAGTTTTATTTAACGTATCGAGCCAAAGCTCAATTTAAGTGTTTTAGAAGTAATTGTATTGTAATTGAGTTGTTTTGGTTTTAGTTGAGTTTTAGATTAGTTGTTTTAATTGAGTTTTTGTGTCTCAGGCGCGGCGTGGGGCAACTACTGCGACCTGTGCCCGGAGCCGGGCTCGGAGGCCTACCGCCAGCTCTGCCCCGGCGGCCCCGGCTACCAGCCCGTCCTCGAACCCGTCAGTGCTCACGTTTTCCACTCACTTTCGCTCACTTTTTAACTTCTAATGCGATTAAATGGAATCGATTGACAACGTGACATGTTGACGTGCAGCCGTCGTACGTGGTGACTCTGGCGGACATAGACGAGTGCGCGCAGCACCCGGCGCTGTGCGAGCACGGCACCTGCACCAACACGTTCGGGTCCTTCGTGTGCACGTGCGGGCCGGGGCGCCGCCTGTCGGAGGGCGCCGGCGCCGCGCGCTGCGACGACATCGACGAGTGCGCGCAGCCCGACATCTGCGGCCCCGGCGTCTGCCGCAACCTGCCCGGCTCCTACGTCTGCCTCTGCCCGGAGGGATACGTCGCCATGCCCAACGGAAGTCAGTATCTTACACTATATCGAAAAAAAATTTACTTGACATACATCATAAATTATACCGTAATGATATCGTGGTTAATATGTTTTTACCACATTGTCTGTTCTGTGTCTGGCAGAGGAGTGCGTGGACGTGCGGCAGCGGCAGTGCTACCTGGACTGGGAGCCGGAGACGGGGCGCTGCAGCGCTGCGGTGGGCGTGCCGCAGACCAAGTACCTGTGCTGCTGCTCCGTGGGCCGGGCCTGGGGCGCGCCCTGCGAGGCCTGCCCCGACAAGGGGTCGCAAGTCAGCACATTTGTTTTAATATATTTTTTCAAAAATAAAGGATACTCGCTAAAAGGCTCAACCCCCACACTTCAAGAACGCGGTATGATAGAGACATTGCGGATGGCGTGCTTAATGTGAGTTTTGTTGTATGACAGGAGCACATGGCGCTGTGCGGAGAGAAGCCGGGCGAGTACATTAACCCGATGAACCCGAACGAGACGCGGCCCATCAACGAGTGCGACATCATGCCGCAGCTGTGCAAGCCCGGCTCCTGCCATGACACCCCCACCGGGTTCCAGTGCGGCTGCGATCACGGGTCAGTATCATGTCTCGCCTCTCTCCAGTGACCGGCCATTTGGAAACGTTCTAATATATTAGCTACGGATAAAGCAGCTTTAAGTTAATTCGTGTTGGTGTCGCCAAATATCGTCGACCTCTATTGTTTGCTGTACACGTACAGCAATCAGCTGGCGTGTTGTTTTAAAGGCGTAGTGAGAACGTTTGTGCTGTATCTGTACAGATACGAGCACGACAACACGTCGCACCTGTGCCGCGACATCGACGAGTGTCAAGGCGCGCGGCCGCCATGCCGCGGGCTGGCGCAGTGCGTCAACCTGCCCGGCGCCTTCGAGTGCCGCTGTCCCGCCGGCTACCGGCTCACGGCCTCGCTCGACGAGTGCGAGGACGTCGACGAATGCGCCGACCAGCGCCTCTGCGAACACGGCGAGTGCAGGAACACCATCGGATCCTACAGGTACGAGTCCTGCTGTCCATGAATTATGACTAATAGATCTCTTTACGATGTGTACCATTTGACGTGTGACGTGTGTCGCGCAGGTGCGAGTGCGCGCCGGGATACACGCTGCGGGAGAACGCTTGCCGCGACGTGGACGAGTGCGCTCGGCCGCGGCCGCTGTGTCGCAACGGCACCTGCGAGAACCGGCCCGGCTCCTACGTGTGTCACTGCGATGAGGGTTTCAAGCCCGGCGCAAACAACGACTGCATCGGTTACTAATCTTTGAAACGTTTCAGCACAAGCTGTCGCCTTCTCGACTCATTATATAGAGGCGCAGTTTACGGGATCGAGCGCTCAGTGCGTTTGTTTGCGCGCAGATATAAACGAGTGCCGCGAGGGCGGCATGGTGTGTCGCAACGGGCGTTGCCGCAACACGGTGGGCTCGTTCCGGTGCGAGTGCGCGCCGGGCTACGTGCTCAGCCCCGACGCGCGCAACTGCCGCGACCTGGACGAGTGCGCCGAGCTGCCCGCGCCGTGCGGCACGGAGGGCTCGCCCGCCTGCACCAACACCAACGGCGGCTACGAGTGCTCGTGCGGCGCGGGCTGGCGGCTGGCGGGACGTCGCTGCGTCGACCGCGACGAGTGCCGCGACCTGCCCTACGCCTGCGCCGGCGGCGACTGCCACAACTTCAATGGCGGGTCTGTCCGCACCCTTACATTTATATCTAAATACTGCTAATGTACAATGTTGACAAAAATTTCGTCTCCTTTTTATACTCCTGATAATTTCAACTTTTGTAGATATAGATTCAATATATAAAGGTGTGTCGTTGTGTCAGGTACCGGTGCGACTGTCCGGCGGGTTGGCGCTTCGACCAGGCGTCGGCGATGTGTGTGGACGAGCGCAAGGAGCTGTGCTACGAGCAGTGGGACGCCGGCCGCTGCCACAAGGCGCGCCCGCTGCAGCTCAGCCGGCCCGACTGCTGCTGCTCCGAAGGTATCGCCTCGTACCATTTTCACACATAAGTTATTTGCGGCGAAAGTCATACAACATTAATGATCCGTCATTACGAAACGATAGAGAATTTATAAAACATGTAGATTTGAAGTAGCGTATTTTGATATAATTATGCAGGTGCCGCATGGGGTCGATACTGTGAGCGTTGTCCCACACCGGACTCCGCGGAATTCTTGAGGATCTGTCAGGGAGGAATGGGACGACCGAATCTTACACAGGTACGCAAAGTGTTTTGTTACCTTTTAATCTCAAGTAAGGACAAGCAGATATAGAACTGACAATATAAGTATGTCGTGTATTATTATGTAAAGTTCAGACGATCGTTAGTGCGAAGAACTACCATTTGAATGTAGTAACGACCAGTGCCGGTGTGTGCAGGACTTGGACGAGTGCAAGGTCCGGCCGGACGTGTGCAAGGGCGGGCACTGCATCAACACGGACGGCTCGTTCCGCTGCTCGTGTCCGGCCGGCTACGTGCTGGACGGCAGCGGGCTGGTGTGCGTGGACGCCGACGAGTGCGCGCAGGACCCGCGCATCTGCGGCAACGGCACCTGCACCAACACCGCCGGCGGCTACGAGTGCACCTGCAACCTGGGATTCACGCAGGGAACGGAACAGGTCGATTATTTTCTTTGATTTTGAGCGCTTTTCTTTTTTGCCGAGGTTGGCGACCAGAAACTCTTTGTTTATTACGGTTTTTAATCGGTAATCGCTCGCATGTGTCAGACATGCGTGGACGTAGACGAGTGCGCGGAGGGGCGCGCGGCGTGCTCGTTCCGCTGCCACAACACGCCGGGCTCGTGGCGCTGCACCTGCCCCTACGGCTACCGGCTGGCGGCGGACGGCGCGCACTGCCGCGACGTCGACGAGTGCGCCGCCGACCCCGCGCCCTGCCCGCACGCCTGCGAGAACGTCGTCGGCTCCTACATATGCAAATGTCCCGAAGGTATGCATGATAATCGACATCGTTTGGATGCTCGTTTGAGTCATGTATAACTCTCACGAGTACAAATTGTCTCATCGCAGGGTACAAGCGCACGTCGGCGCCGCACGACGCGGCGGACGCGTGCGAGGACGTGGACGAGTGCGCGGAGCAGCGCGACCGCTGCGCGCCCGGAGTCTGCATCAACACCGAGGGCGGCTTCCTGTGCGACTGCGACGCCGGCTACCAGCGCAGCGACGACGGACACTCCTGCATCGGTCCGTCGCACGTTTACCATCCGCGCTCTATTACAACATTTACTATTTGTCATTTAATATATTCTCGTCTTACGTATAGATCGAAGGACGGGCATGTGCCATAGATCCTTGGTGTCGGGCAGATGCACGCCCGAGCCGTGGCCGAGGTTCACGTCATCCACGCCGGCGTTACCGTCACAAGTTACCAAGTAAATTTTCGCAATAATATCACTTTACTCGTGACCTTTTCTGAACAATTTTATTAATCTGTAAACAACGAATGTGCAGGGCGCAATGTTGCTGCACGCTGGGCGTGGCGTGGGGCCCGGAGTGCGAGCTGTGCCCGGCGGCGGGCTCGCCGGAGCGGCTGGCGCTGTGCACGCGCACCAACCTGGGCGGGGCGGGCGGAGGGCTGGGGGGCGGCTCACAGCTGGGAGGCGGCGAGGGTCGTCTGCCCGGCGTGTTGCTCGACGACGTGGACGAGTGCGCCGCCATGCCCGACCTCTGCGCGCCCGGCAGATGCGTTAACACTATCGGCAGGTGGGACTCGAGGAGAAGACCGCTTCTGTAACAAGTCTGGAGGCGCGAGCTACAATGCGTTGTGTTCAGTTTCCGGTGCGTGTGCGGGCTGGGCTACAAGGCGGCGGGCGAGGTGTGCGCCGACGTGGACGAGTGCGCGCGGCGGCCGGCGCCCTGCGGCCAGCTGTGCCGCAACAGCGAGGGCTCGTACGAGTGCCTGTGCCGCGCCGGCTACGAGCTGGACGAGGACGGCGCCGACTGCCGCGACATAGACGAGTGCGCGCGTGGCTCCCACACCTGCCAGCAGACCTGCATCAACACCGAGGGCTCTTTCGAGTGCGACTGCCAGGACGGATACGAGAAGCGCGGCGACGCCTGCGTCGGTTCGTGTTTTAAAATATACTCAATTTATACGTATTTTAACTTCGATGTAGATCATTATTTTGATAATTCACAATTATAATTTTTACTGACAAACTTTCAACGTCATCTTCGCGTGTCACCCGTAGACATCAACGAGTGCCAGGAGGAGGGCCTTTGCCCGGCGCCGGGCAAGTGCGTGAACCTGCTGGGCTCGTACCGCTGCGTGTGCCCGCGCGGCTTCCGGCTGGACGTGGCGGGCGCGCGCTGCGTGGACCGCGACGAGTGCGGCGACGGCCGCTGCCAGCCCTGCCGCAACTACGCCGGCGGCTACCGCTGCGACTGCCCGCCAGGTGCCGCGTCGTCTTGCACACGGATATAACATATATGGATTAACAACAGAGAGATAAATATGACAATCGGACGGTCTCGTTGTGTGAGCAGGTTCAGTGCGCGCGGCGAGCGGCGGGTGCGTGCCGCAGGATGCGTGCGCGGAGGGCCCGTGCGGCGCCGCACCGTGCTTCCCGCTCGGCGCCGCCTACCGCTGCGGCTGCCCGGCGGGATACGGCTGGGACGCGGGTCACGGCGTCTGCCTCCAGGTACACCGACGTACACGTACATGGACATGTATACTGAATAAAATAAGTACCAACATACACAATGTTTGAGTGAAGAATGCAAAGTCCTTTTAACAAATTTGCGTTTTTTTTTTACGTGCGCTAGCTGGGCGGCGGGTGCGCGGGCGCGAGCTGCCTGTTCGGTTGCACGGCGCTGGGCGGCGCGTACCAGTGCGGCTGCCCGGCGGGCTACGCGCTGGTGGGCGCCGGGCACTGCCTGGCCGCGCTGGACGCGCCCGGTGACGGCGACATCGGCGACGCACCAGTCTTCCCCGTGCGCGACCAGTACCGCGTCGGCGGCGACTCCGACCTCATATCCACTGAGGGATGCTTCAGCTGCAAGGTATAGCTTCTTATTTACTTTTTCAACTTTTATAGTACTCAGAATGTAAACGAGGACTTTATTATTTTTTGGAACTTTATACTTAATCTTTATTTTACATAAATAGTAATGTTTCCATGTATAGATGAACGGCCGACACAGGAGAGCGCCGGAGGAGGGCATCGTATTTGCCAACGGCACTACTTACGTGCGTCGGCGCAGGAGGCGCAGTAGACGTAAGTGCACTTTCACTATACAGGATAGCGTGAATAACTCCTTACTATTTGTGAGACTTAAAACAACAGGAAAACCGTGTAACTTAACCTACTTTTTTATGATTAATTAGAAACTTAAATGACATTCTGTGTATCAGGTCGTCGTTCGCTGCTGGAACCTGAGGCGGAGTTGATAGTGGTGAAGGTGACGCCGCGTCAGACGTGGGGCCGCGCGCCGCTGCTGCGGCTGGTGCCGGCGGAGGGCGGCGGCAGACCGCACTACCGCATCGCCTACGGGGACGACGACAAGGATTTCGTGCTGTCTAAACGTGACGGCGCGTGGGCGCTGCGCCTGCGCAGGCACCTGAAGGTGCAGGCTTCGCTGGAGCGACAGCTGGAGCTGGAGGCGCGCTTCGTGCCGGCGCCGCAGCCCGGCAGACGGCGGCGGCAGCTCGCCGAGGCCGCGCCGGCGCCGCTGCGCCTCTACGTCTCCATACACATCGCTCCCGAGCGCTGACGCCGCGCCCTCTACTGAAACTCATGTATATAATTACCACGTCCCGAAAGTCACTGCCACGAACACTGCCATTTTTTATCCGCTGTTAAAATTGACAGCTGTCGCCATGATCCGCCATTATTAAATTGTCGTTTAAAGTTTCGTTAAGGTGCGTCTTCCTGCGGGCGGATTGTTTGTCTATTTGTGGGTCGGCAGGGGTCGGGTGCGATGCAATATTTTGCACAATCAAGTAGCGTTATATGTATTTTATAAGTTCATTTTTATGATTAGTGAATTTTTGACTTATAAAGTTGGAAATGTATTTATTTAAAATTTTTAATTATTAAATTAATGTTGAAATTCTGAATAAAATTAACGAGACTTATATAATTTATAGTTGTACTGATTTTTATCGTCTGTTAAATTTAAGGATGTTTATATGAAACTGCGTATAATGTAAGATTGTTTTGGATTGTGAGTTGTTCAGAATATTGTTCGCACGAGGCTCGGTGCGGAGCGACGCGATCTCTGCAGTATTAGATTGTGAGCGGCGCGAGGCGAGGCGAGGCGAGGCGAGGCGAGGCGAGGCGAGGCGAGGCGATGACTTCAGGCTATCCGCGGACTGCATCGCTATGTGTCAATATCGACAAGTCAGTCTGCGTTGGCGCAGGATCTTAAGACGGGTGGTTTTGAATATAAATTTCAAACTCCCCAAACTCGTTACTTATTCCAATCTCATTCCATTCTCTGGAGTCGAAGAGATTGTTGTAAAGATCTTAAAAATATAGTACATTTTAAGGATTAAAATCTTGTTTAGTTCGTACGTTGCCATATTGTAGTGCCAGTGAATAGAGACGCATAATACTTAGGGATAAGGCAATTTATTTATTATTATTTACAACACTGCTATAGACACTGACGTCTACTTATTTTTTTTATTTACTTTTACAAATTCTAACGCTTCTTTGAGTTTTAAAACGGATGGGACTCGCAATGCAATAGAGTTTATTTTTAGCCGACTTCAAAAAGAAGGAGGTTATGTAAATATGTGTATACAGATTAATATAACTGAGGTTTTGTAAGTTATATTGTTTAACTTAGTTACTTAAGCCGCCGTCGACTATGATGTTAATAAATTTATAATATAATAATTTTGCTGTTTTATTTATATATACTTAAAGGTGAATAATAGCTGCCAATCCTGTGTTTGTTACGGATTACCTTCTATCTCGATACCACCAAAGCGTAACTTAAGCTCGGCTCGACATAGTTTTGGAGTTTACTAATGAACATTTATTGAGTTCGTGATTATGAAAAAGGTGCACGACAGATAAATACTTAAATACAAGAAAACAATACACCTCTGCGATTGTATCGATTTATTTGTACATACAGTAATAACAAGTATTTTTTTAAAGTGAAAAATCCAGTACAAAGCGTCAATAGTATATGTGTTAAATGAAAAAGGCCACCTACATGTATATGGCATACTATACAAGAAGAAAAAGAAAATAATCTCTGGCAGATGCCGCTGTCAACATGTCACAAATGATAACTTAGTAGTGATTAGATTTTGAAAATAAACAGAATCGGAAGAAGAGACCCGCAAGGGTAGATGGAGTATCGGTTGTTGAGCGAGGCAAGAGTCGCGTGCGATGGCCGGTAAGAAGGAGGAGTTCTCGTGCGAGATGTACAGCAACAAGTTCTTCCTGCTGTGTATGGCCGGAGGCGCCGTGGCGTGCGGCTCCACGCACACGCTGGTCACGCCGCTCGACCTCGTAAAGTGCCGGCTACAAGTCGACCCGGCCAAGTACAAGTCGATCTTCCGCGGCTTCGGCGTGTCGTTGCGTGAGGGCGGCCTCGCTAACATCGTCAAGGGCTGGGCACCTACGCTCATCGGATACTCGATGCAGGGCGGCGTCAAGTTCGCCGGATACGAGTACTTCAAATACGCGTTTGCGAACCTGACGGGTGAGGAGAACGCGTACCTCTATCGCACCTACCTCTATCTCGCCGCCTCCGCTTCCGCGGAGTTCTGCGCGGACGTGTTCCTGTCGCCCTTCGAGGCGACTAAGGTGCGCATCCAGACGACACCGGGCTACACGTCCAAGATGCGCGTGGCCATGCCGCATATGATGTCAACAGAGGGCATGGGCGTATTTTATAAGGGTCTGGTGCCGCTGTGGGCGCGCCAGATTCCTTACACGATGATGAAGTTCTCGTCATTCGAGAAGACGATCGAGCTGCTGTACGAGCACTTTGTACCGAAGCCGCGCAGCCAGTGCACTAAGGAGGAACAGCTGGTGGTAACTTTCACCGCGGGCTACATCGCAGGCGTGTTGTGCGCTATTGTGTCGCACCCCGCCGATACGCTCGTTTCCAAGCTGAACAAAGAGCCGGGCGCCTCCATCGGTGGTCTGGTGGCCGAGCTCGGCTTCTTCGGCATCTGGCGCGGCCTAGTAGCGCGCATCGTCATGATCGGCACACTCACCGGCCTGCAGTGGTTCATCTATGACGGCTTCAAGGTGTACACGGGTATGCCGCGTCCGCCGCCGGCCGAGATGCCGCTCTCGCTCAAGAAAAAGTTAGCTGGTAAAAAGTAACTGTTTCGTGTGATGTCTTTTATTTGTCGTCTATTAAAATGTACCGTCGTTTTTGTTTGTACTTTATATAACAGAAGTAAAGAACTATGTTTATTTATTAAAGTCCTATGTTTGGTTTCCTAACTATTTTTATAAAATAACAGTAGTCACCTGTATCAAAAGATTTAGTAAATTCAAGTCGTTCGAAGTCACGTTTTAAATGGATGCACGAAAATTTGTTTTATTACATACCTACAAGCTATGTGTTCGTAAAGTGTCAGGAAGTGGGAAAAGATGGTATATAACGTGTACATAAAGTAGAGAAGGCTCGGCATGGCGCCGGCCGGCTGGCAATAACAATCGCATGAGGCTTTGCCGGACAGCACCAGATCCATCCGCCGCCCGCGCTGCCTTAGCCTGCACACAGTCTGAAATACAAAGAATATATACACTATGATTTGCATTAAGTTCTGCACATCGTCTATTGACTAAATTGTTGTTCTCTATGTCAGCTTTCTATATGAGGTCTTGAGGTTGGTCGTATAATCTTTGACGTATTTTATTATATTTAATTCTTTTGAGTAAAGATTATTAAGAAAGTAGACTGTCTCTATTCTTTAACCTCCTTAACCTCTAGACTTCATATTTAAAACTAAACGCGTAGGTATCTTTAGTTCAATATAACTTTGAAAATTAGTTGAAATAGGTTATGAATATAATTAGCGTTGTTGTCCCGCTGACATTGCTGCTCTGTGGCCGCTGCGGAGTGTAGAGCCGCAATGTTTTATAAGAGGTAGCTCGCTCGCGCCGCTCGGCCCCATTTAACATAATCTTGAACTATTCCGAGGACTTGTTTGTGTTGTTGCCGCTCGCTTTAAATAAGCCGGCCACTGATAGTGAGTTTAGTGGCCGTTTAGTTTATCTCTATCCCGGATAAGGAATGGTTCTGATGAATTTTATATAAACGATTTGTTACAGTTCTGAACCGTTTTATTATACTCTAATCATGTGAATATGTTCAGCTTAAATATTTTCAGTTAAATGCAAGTCAAATTAAAATTTTATATATTTCATTCCTGTTATTACGAATAAGTCAACAAGGATTATTATCTAAACATGTCGGAAATTATTCCCAATGACAAAGTAGATAACGAGATATAGATCTACGCGTCTACCTTTGATTTCGTATCTGTCTTGTTTAGTGTATTTGCTCGAATGACATTAAAAGGACTGACAATACTCGAACGTAATTCAAAATTCCAGCATTGAGCTCGGAGCTTACAAATATCTGCAGGCTATTGTTTGGCGCGGAGCCGTCAGGTCCCGGTAACCCGATTGCGGTATCCCATTATATTCGGGAATTAGAGAGTGCCCGTGCCTCCGCCGCCAGCCCGTTATACCCGCCAGCCCGCCACGGCCGGAGATCGAGCGCCCGATATGTTCAAACTACGAGATAACAAATATGAAATTTGGCAGTTTTAGTGTGTGAGGCTAACAAATTTGGCCGGAATTAGGTTGGAGTTCGTACCGGCTTCACGATCTGACTTCACCCGTCGTTTATAACCACCACCGTATTATCATAATTAAGTGTTTAGAAGTTAAGATAATATGGAAGATTTTAATTTTAATTTCATAGAAACATCTCTACCCTAGTTTCTAGGATTATACTAGACGTTTTATAATTTTCCTGCTAAACAGAAGAAACAACACGTTAACTCAATAAAGTTCGTCACAAATCAGAGAGCTTAATAATCACAAACTGCTGTAAACTTCACTAATTAGTCTCGTACATTTAACTGAAAAACATTTAACAAGCAATTTATCAAAACTTCGACACGCAATAAAAAGCATGAATTCGAAGCCAAATAACTTGGCAGTAGTTGAACAAGTTGCCGCTGCGATGCTAGCGCCACTCCCTGTTATAATTTTTCACAAACTTATTGGCTGTGCGCCAGTCGTGAGCCGCCAGCCGCCAATCGCTAGACTTCAGCCTTCAGTCGCCAGATGATGACGTTGATGAAAGAAATGCTCGTTTGTGTGCAATGTTTTTACGCATGTATTAATATGTATTTTTAACTTTAAATAATCTGATATTACTGATATGATTAATATATTCTAATTTGCAATAATTCCTGGTTGCAAACGGAATATCTCAACTTATTTGTTGATAGATAAATGCTCCAGATATAAATATTATCTGCAGTTTGAAATGGATGGATTTTCAGTAATGGAAAGATAAACTTTTATCAAATACATGTGTGCAAAAGTAATTATTTTGATGAATTAAAATAACTTTGCAAATATATATTCAAATTTGATTTAAGTTTAAAAATTTGGTGAAAGTTATTAAACTAAATATGAATTAATTATTGCGGAAACATATAGAACTAATTCCTTTGCATACATTAAAAAGTGGTGTAAAATACCAGAATTTTGAAATCGTTGGTAAACCGTTTCATAGATTACAGTGGGCCTAGCACGAATATATGACAATCACCATCGTATCGTCTTCGACAAAATTTGTGTTGCGTTGCCTCGTATCGGGCGTAAAGTACATCAAAAATCTCATACTAATTTTGACATAATTGAAGACAACGATACAAAGACGATTGTCACAAATGTTCGTGCTAGGCCCATTGAGGCTGTCGATACTTTTTTATTTTATTGATACGATTAAAAATCTACTGAAATCACTTCAGTATGTCCTCTAATGTACTTGAAACCTTTATAAGAAAGGTTAAGAGTATTTTAATAGTGGAAACCTCTTTTTATTGTAGTTGGAATTTACTCGTTTCTTAGGAAGTTGTTTTAAGAAAAACATATTTAGTTAAATTTTAACTTTACAAAGTTTGTTAGTTAACATAAAGCCAAAGGGAGCAAATAATTCCAACTGTACAGAGCTACAGAACGAGTTCATTTTTAGAACGGCGCCGCCGCCGCCTTAATGACGTAGGAAAGCTACGAAATTTCTCAAAGTGCTTAAAAAGTTGGAACAGTTGAAACATTATAAATTGTTAAAAGGTGCTCTTGATGGTATAACTGGAAACTACCGTATCATAATTTCACAAGGTTGAAAATCGTTCATCACATGATCGCGCACCTGTTCGTATTTTTAACGGACAATTTTAACCGCGCAATAGCTCGTTAACGTAGTTTATAACATAAATTAAGGATACTTCTATCCTGTCCTTTTCTAATTAGCCTTTATTAAAATATGGTCAAGAATAAATTAGGACCCCGGCTTCCATACTCTTCAAATATTATGTCCATCCTTACAAATGTTCTCGTTTTTTATTTACAAGATTAAAATATTTTGGAACAAAGTTACCGACAGAGCACCCTATGGGTTGCCACAGTTGAATGGTGCTTTGTGTAACTCTGGTCCGAGATAACCACCTCGGGACAGATACGTCGCCCTAATAAATGCCCTTTGACAACTGTCACTGCCCTACACAATACCGGTATCGCTTTTACCGTAAATATTATCTGTGATAACACCTGTATACAAAAATTATTGTTTCTCTTTTTTTCTTTCAAGTAGAAAGGTAGATATGCAACGATAGTGGAAGCTCGCCTTAACGAAGTACGATCTTCCACTACTGATTCAAGCTTTAAGCTTAGCTAAAATGGCACCAAGAATTGTTATAAAATTATTTTCATCAATTTGACAATATTTATTACCACACAATGAGCCGATAATAATCATTACAAATAATTTTTATACGCGAACCGTTTCATAATATTAACCGTACCGCACATCACTTACTTAAAATATTAATTTGTTGGAAAAGGAAACTCTTTGGTGGGAATACGAATTTAAATTTCAAAGAGCTGTAATTTGCAGATTGAATTTTTATCTCGTGAAGATCTCGACGATTCCATTATCGTATTAATATTCAGGGGAATTACCTAAACGGCAACGTTCGAGACTTTGTGTCACCAAATTAATTTGAACAACTCGTGAAAAAAGTCAAATTATGTGTTTATTTTAATTTAATAATACGAACTAGATGTTCAGCGTTTACTTTGAAAATGATTTGTTTCTTAAGTCATATACTTTTCATTCAAATTATATTTTATTTACTAAATATGATACAAATTTTCTCGATGAAGATACGATGGCGATTGTCACAAATATTGTGTTATGTCCACAGATTATTTTATCTCACAATTTTAACGTAATAATAAAAATTCTGATGAAAATATCAAATAGCGTAATAACCGCCATGAAAGACTTTCAATTGAAATGAGACATAATTTTTATTTGTATAATACGAAAGTAGTCTAAAGTAAAATTCACAGAGCTGGCGCTCTATTAAAAAGAGTATAAAATCCGTTCAAAAATGGCTTTTTGAACGGATTTTTTCTTTTTTTTTTTAATTTTCCTGACGCAATTTAAAAAACCAATTCAGGTGGTGTCGTCGCCCTGCTATAACTTGTGCGTTCCACCAATATACAACGCAATACTGTTTTACTATTTTAGAATAACTTTTTTAGTAGTAGTGAAAGGAAACATTCAAGAATTAATATAATATTAAATTACTTTATTATAAATAATATTTAATCAAGTATCAGATAAAGGCTCACCTGGACGACGACTGATGAAACAAGAAGGAACGACACAGCTTTGTCTTCGTAAGTTCGGATTAGGCGACTTCATTCACACCGTGGAGTTGCGCAATGTTCCATTCGTACTGTGTCGGCCAATGATATGTCTTAAAACTGATTACATGTTCAATAAGATCTATCAATGTTGCTGCTGTCGGTATAAAACAAGCTTACTGAGTATGTGTTGATCCAGACTAAGTTCTACATCTGTGCTAAAATTCATCGAGATCCGTTGATCCGTTCTGGAGTTATCTGCTAACAAATATCCATCGGTCCTTACACCCAGATTTTCACACTTACTCGTATAATATTAGTAAGATTGCTGAAACACCATACGGTGACAATGTATTCTACAGTATATATAAATTGATTTACAATTAGTTTATTGTAGTTACCTAACGGTGTAACACGCAGCATTATTGAACATTTAATCTTTGCCGGTGTAACTGAGCCAGAAGTTTAATGTGAGACGTCTGAGGTAACGGAAGATATGTATTTGCTTCTCGAACCTCTTGGCGATGTTACGACTTCCAATAAATGTTGTTTAAACAGCGGCTTGGCAGCTGCGACACAGAAATCGTGGACGAGTCTGCTGTCTTGCTCAATCACGTTGCATGTAGATTGAGCAAGAATTATGTTTCAAGAACGAGATTTAGATATTATCTTTTCATAGGAGTTATTTTGTTGTCATTTCTTGTGTTTCATTGGCGTGTGCATATTTTATAATACACAAAAGCTGATTCACATTATTTTTTTTTTATTTTCTTTTTATAGGAGAAGACGAGCAACGGATCGCCTAAAATTATTTCATCCGACACCCATGGACATCCGCAACGCCAGAGAAACCGCAGATGCGTTGCCTACCTTTAAGGGAGGTGTACACTCTTTTCTTTGAAGTATTTGTAGAAAGTAGTGTAAGTAATATTATAAATATGAATGTTAAGATCTATGGATGGATGATGATGGTTACAAGGTATCTCCAGAACCGCTAAAATTTGACATATGTAGATGTGGAACATAGTTTTGGAAGAAAACGTTGGCTACTTATTATTTTTTTTAAATTCCGCGCGATCGGAGTGGCGGGCGTTAGCTAGTATTTATAAACACTTAACACTAAATGCAGTGAAAAAGTGTAAAGTAGTATATGACAACTTTTGGCCTAGATAGTATGCCACGAAAATGCTTTTTGTGTGGTTTTTTCGTGATTAATACTAGCAGTGTTTTGATAATATTCTACCTTATAACCAATAATTTCGTATTCGCAGATTACTATAATACTTTTTTTACCTGCTAAGTTGATCTGTTACGATACGGTGTAATATGCGGCCGGGTTTGGCATTTAATCTGAGCAGCGTGAGCCAGGCTGAGGCAAGACACCTGCGGTATCGGGAGATATGGGCTCGGGCGCTACGAGCGACTGCTACGAGTTACGAGCGACTGATTGAGTGTCGGTATTCAAAGCCTACCTACTTCGGATTCTATATCTTCCGATATTCAAATACATTCACTCTATATAAACGTTCATAAAATTAAAAAAAAACAATGCTTAGATTGCATGCATAGTATTGATGAAATGAAAATAAAATATGGAGGCCTATAACGTGACCTACAAACAATTTTTTAGGCAAAGAAGATATTCGCTAAAAATACAATATCTGAGAGAAAGGCTGTGCGCTGCGGGCCGTCGGCGTCGTCGCCGCGGCGCGTCTCCCTTTCATAAAACAACTGCGATAAAATGTAACTGAGTCGAGATCGCTCCGAGACCTTTCCTATTTCACACTTTATTGTTTAACTTGCTGCGTTAAATCCTGTGTTTTGATGATTGATGCCTTTATCTTGTTACGACTTGCCACGATTCTAATGTTATAAGCTTAAGGGTATTGATTTATGTCAAGAATATAAAACATTTCCGTTTGGTATTACTTCACTAGTTCAAATTGTATTATCCTTTTAGTTACGTGGATCGTTGACCGGAAAAAGAAGCAATACTGGTATTGCTAGGTTGATACAGTAGCTTTGAAAGGATTGTGAAAGAAAAGAGAACAAAACGGCGAGCGTAGATGTAATATAAACGCGGAATAAGGACGGCAAACGGTTGCCATTTAACCTGAAAGCAATTTATTGGTTTTTATTGCTGTGCTTTTTATTTTCCGTTTCAACACTTGGCTCTTTTGTCTTTGCCAAGGATCCGTTCTTTTCTTTCAACACATGTGTGAAAGGGAGAGGTAGGTGGCATTCATCGTGGGGAACGGAATTAAAGTCGCGCCGAATCGAACGGTTTTATCTGCGTGTCGATAGCGGTCGCAAATTATGTGCCGCCTTGCGAGATAAGTTACGGTTCCATTGAAACGAATCGAAAGGTTTTCTCTTGGTTATTTCGCAAAAACTCCTCTGTACGATGTATGATGGCTTTTATGTAAACAACAGAAGTACGTATGGAATAAAAGAGGGTGGTGGGAAAAGAAAACTGTACTTCAGGAAGATCACAAAAAATATTTAGAATTGAAATCTAATTTATTCGATCTACATCAATACACTTCAGTAATTTACAGTAAAATATTTTGTATTAGAACGTGATGTAATGAAGTTAAACGCGCAAGTTTATAAACTAAAACAGTCCAAGTATCTGGCAAATGTCTTAAATTGAGATATCAAAAGGATTAGTCAGTGAATACTCCGAACAAACTTCGCTTAGAGAAGCCGCAGCTTAAGCCTAACCCCTTTCAAGAAGCGTCAAGCTAAAGTAAGCGTTAATACATAAACATTAAAGTTTTAAAACCAATGATAAGAAAATATCCTTAGCTTTTGTGGATGGATGAATTTATACTCATTGGTGATCAATCGAGGCGGAGTTATCAATGTTTTGCCGCTTTATCTATGACTAACAATTTCTTGGTGGATTTATAGAGCAAGGAGTATAGCATGCAAGGAAACTGTGTGAAGGTTGCTCACTGTCGAATGTGAACGCCTGTAGAGATAAACGAGAACGACGTTAGTGTAAAATCTATGTTCTACGAACGACAATACTTTTAACGTTAACTTAAATCAAGCCTATACTTCTCAAAGATTTGTACTTTTGTATGTAAAGAATAAACTCAAAAACTACTGGACCGATTACAAAAATTCTTTTGCTATAAGAAAGCTACATTACCACTGTGTAACATAGGTTATATTTATTACTAGATTTTTTCGAAGTCGGTCGCAAAACCTAGTTAATTAAAAAAAAAAACTGATTAAGTATCCTATTTTAGGCTGAAGATAAGACAATAATAATGTCTGTTAGTAGAATAAGTAAAAACCGCTGTTTGTTAATTAATAAAGCCTTTTATATTAAAGAAGTTAGAATGTCATATTGTACCCTATGTAATCCACAAATTTTGGAACACAAAGAGCCAACTAAGTGATCGATCAAAAGTCCACAAATATAATTAGGTTTGAGTGGAGATCCAATACAATGAGGCGCGAGGACGCGCTAGCCAGTGATTCCAGTGCCGACACTCTTGTATAAAACATAACTGTTATTTATTTACTCACTTTAGTAAACAGAATGTGAGTGGTTATTTACCTGCATTCGAATATCTGGAAAAATAATGTGTTCCTAATTAAACATAAATAATATCTTTAAAATTTCTATCAAACTAACTGTCGCCCGCAATTCCGTCCGCGCGCAGTTAAAAAAAAATGAAAAATAGATGTTGGCCGATTCTCAGACCTACTGAATATGCTCACAAAATTTCATGAGAATCGGTCAAGCCGTTTCGGAGGAGTACGGTGACGAAAACTGTGACACGAGAATTTTATATATTAGATTAATCGACCTTTAGTAAATTTTATTGAGATATTTATTAAATGATTTTGTTCATTACTGTTAGTCGTGTATAAATTTAATATTACAAATGTAGGACTTATTTTTGTATGTGGTATCGGAGGACAAAACGTGCAATATCTGACCCTTGTCATTGTTACACTCAATATCACTACAGCTGTGGCGTGCGGGCGTACTCGTACACTTTGTTGCTGTGCCACAGAATGACTTGCCGTTTGTACGTTTCAATATTAAATATAATCCTTTTTTTTGGTATCGAGAGAGGTGAATTTTCGGACGATGCCCTACCTTCTGGGGAGAAGATATGTGGGACTTGACCAACTAAAACCAGGCTCAGAGCTTCTTAGTGGGATTGTGTGGGAACTGACAACGATGATGTAAAGTTAAAAATGTATATGTTTATTTATATAATTTAATAAAATAAAACCTGTCAAATAAACTACAAACTCAAGATAAACAATTTCAGAATACAGAAGCATATGTTCCGTGTATCAATTTAGTTCTCCATACAATGTACGTCGTAAATCAAAACTTGCAAGTTTAGATGTAACAGTATTGTCTGCAATTCCCTCAGTTCGGGAGCTCTGTTATGTTTTGCTTGCAAATTCAATTTGTTCTGTTTGCATGTATTATTTGATGCCGAAAGATGTTACACTGACATTTGTATAGACAAAAACTAGAATAAAACGAATATCGCAGTAGAGGAAGTAGTGATAGAAGGCTCTCATATGATCTGCTGATAACATATAAAGTGGGAACGTATTACATAATATTAAAAATGAGACTAATTGAATTTGTTTAGTATCAACCATGTTTAAAAATAATTATAGAAACAGTAATTTGAAGATATGTCTATATAATATACGCATGTTTTTCTTCTTCTTGAGGTGCCTCTCCGAATAGCGAAGGTTGGCGTACGCATGTTAGATAGAGTTTTATTGAAGGTACAAGTTAGGTATAAAAGTTTTAAAGTAAAGTTCGAGGATGCGGTAACATCTGTTGAACAATGTCCTGACTTGATTGTGTAAATAGATCACATAGTAGCACTTAATTTTAGCAGATTATGTAACATAGTTCTTGAGTTTTGTTTAAAAAACTTAAGCTAAATTTAGATCATGTTGATTTCATTTTATCGGAATATTTTACGTGTAGATAAATCAGCGGAATTTTATCTAGAAAACTTATGTAATTACAACAAATCCGGGCTCACACATATCGCTGTTCTCGTTAATTTATCGTCCTTTTCGTAGAAAAGCCCTTTGCTAAATAATACTATCCATTGAATGTCGAGATTTACTAAAATGTGTTCAATTTGTGTTTATTATTTTTATTATGTACATATTTGGGACGAAATTTGTAATTAAATTCTGTTGAACTTAAACAAAAGGATTTTTTATTAAATAATTGATCCTTATGATAAAGTAATGTAAATTATTTTAAATTACATTAAAGGAACTAATTGAACGTAAAAATGAATGAATTCATTTCTGATAATTTCAGTCTACTTGCAACATTCAATTAAAACTGTGGGTAGTTTATAATCTCTTTTGTGGAACATTTCTTTCATGTAACACAGAGTAAGTTGATGTAGAGATATCACTTAGTCACAGCTAAGTTGAAAAACTTTTTTTTTAAACTTTGCACCACCAGGACAGGAAATATAACTAATTTACAGTAGTAAAAAAACATTATCTACTCCCTTATCATATAAATTGTGAGTACTATCTTCTTTAAAAAATCCATATTCGAATGTTTGCTTAACAAATGGCCAGGTAAAAATACGTACGTGAACATAAAGTATGTAAATATTAAAAAAAAAAAACTCGATGTATCACCATAAATCAATTGTGTACACGAAACTCTTGCTGTTATCCACTTTGTTTTTTTTTTCTTGTGGTTTCCTTTGATGGATGAACCTCGGGGGATGTTGTTCGCGTGTAAACATCTCTGTGAGAATCCTCCACGTCCGAGTTTAGAATAAACTTTTTAAGTAAACTACAAGAACAGTGTTTATAATAGAAAATAAAGAGGAATTTATTTTTCTTACAAGTTTTAGTAACAAAGGACAATTTATATTATTAAAAGATACAAGCCTTAATACATCTACTGATAGTTTATTATAAAGTGGTCGTCTCATGACATCCTGAGGTGATTCTGAGAGATTTTTTGCAATGGACAAAAAGAAAAATCCACTTGCAAACTCGACCAAGTTCAATACAGTACTTATAATCATCTTTCAACCGAAGCTTGGGTAAAAATAAAGTCTTTAGTCTGTTACTTTTATACATACGAAAATGCAAATTCGTACCGGCAAATTTTAAATCGCTTTAAACTAGTAACTCTACGCGATCATTATTGTCAGCTTATTAAGTTTGAAATGAAAAATTTCGTAGCCATTTTTAAATCGTGGAAATGAGGACACTGTGACAAATAATAGTCGTTAATAAGACAATGAGTGGTGCTCGCCTCCCCCTCCCCCTCCGGCCCAACGCCTCCCGCCATAGTCTCCGCGACTTGAAGTGATTTCACAAATTGGTATTTTACGGTTTCGCTGGAGTCGAGGCGGCACAATGCTCAATTAATTAAACCGCGCAACGTTCATAATCTGATTACAGCTAAGTAGCTTGTACATTGCCGACATAGAGCAACTAACGCGCAGAGTGGATCATTTATTCATTCAATAAGATGAAAGCATCTAACAATATTGAGTCGAGAGAACGAGTATTGTTGACGTAAGAGTTCTCGCGACAAAGGAATTTGAATGCGCAGATATATGTCTAATTTGAATGTGCAGATATATACCTATTTATTTTCAAAATAATGACCAGTCTCAGGACTTTTTAGATAATAAGGGTAGACAGAGATAAGAAAGGTTCTATTGTACACCGTCACCCGTATTGTCCGCCATTATTTTCTTTGGACAATGAACTTGCTATCGATCTGTGTAATTGAATGTCCCCTCCCCTGTTCGCTCTCTTTGCCGGGTGTCAGGAGACAATAAACGCATTACACGGACGAGAGCCTGTCAAAAGAGCAACACTAGCCCCCTCTGTCACGCCTTCTCTACTCTACGCTATTTTTCTTTTTTTCCCGTACACTTTGTTTTTGAGTAGTGCTTTTAGCTGACTACAAAGAAGTTAAACGGAAGCTCAACTTTTTCCTCGTCTATATAATGTAATATAAAATTGTGTTAATTTTTTTTATCAATTAATTTTAAAGAGCCATTGTTGGGAAACTTTTGAGCGGGTATTATACTATACTTATATAACTGGTGCAACTCATCATGAATTACAACAAAATGAGTTAAAAAAAACACAGAAGAAAAAAATGAAGAATTTATTCTCATTTAAGTTTTTAATGCTCTATTTTAAAAGCATGACTATCTCTGAATTAGTGCAATGGACAAGGGCCATCAAAGTCACGGTTTTCGATTAACGCCATTGTTGTACATCATAGTATGAGTGTAATATCAGTATAGTATCGAGCTGTGACAAGGGTTGACCTAGATCACAGACAGTTTGCACACGCCGGCCCTTTGCACATATTACACTTACAATAAAATGTATCTCCAAACGTGCTGGCTTATTCCTATTGTAACCCTTTTAATGGTTTTCATTTCCTTTTTGCAAAAGATATTGGAAAATTTTAAATTAATGTTAATTACGTAACCATTTTTTTCCATCAATAAATATAGAGACGCACTGTGCACTGGATGCGGGCGACACAGAACCGGGCATTTTGGCCATCGATAAGGGAGGTCTACGTCTAGCAGTGGACGAACACAGGCTGATTATGATGAACATAGAAGATCAATCAAAATTCCTAACTAAATACCTCTAACATACCAGACTCTTTGTGTTTGTTCTGATGTTGATTGGATTGTGGATTATGATGTTTTTTTCATTTATTACAATGTTGGTAAATATGAAGTCGAGTTAATACTCCGTGCAATAAGTGAGCTCTTATTAAGATCGGGCAACATTGAATTAAATATATATCAAGTTTGTGTATCCCGATTCCAATATCGCGGGGCCGACGAGGGTCAGATATTATACCGCAGAATATACGATAATATTTTTACACGATGTCGCAGTCACACGACTTCATATGATCTACTAAATATTACTTCACATGATAGTGTTTTGCTTATATACTAATTGATCACCTTTGCATGGATTTGGACCGAAGTCAATATTTGATCCTTGAGATTCATTCCATAATTATATTAACTACCTTGTATAAAACTCTGTTTTCTCAAAATTCCTATTGTTATCTGGTCTATTTAGTTTGGAAAAGAATAGTTATTTAGTAAATATTTAGATATATAGTAACAATAATTACCTAATATTAAGTAACAATAATTTAACTCAACATCACTGTTATATAAGATTTTGAAACGTTCTCGTAGCAAAGTAATTTCAGACAACAGAAAATCTTAATCTGGCGAAAGAGAATTATTAAAACAAATTCTTCAAGATTAAATGTGCTGAGATTTATTATCTGCCGTCCGTCTACATTAAATAACTTCCTATAGCTATGGAAGTTCAGTTTAACGGGACAGTTCTTTCTTTCTGCTTAAATACTTCAGGATAATTTTCCTTCATGCTATTTTAAGTCTTATGTCAATCAAGGAGAGTCGATTTTGGTAGGTCAGATGGAGAACGCATTAGAATTGCTAACGATCCAAATAGTATGGAGCGTCGCTAACAGTTCCATTGTAGCTGATACATTGGCTAAGGTGCTTCAATTTATAGCACATTTATGTTTGCGAAAAGTAGTAAATTGTGTCGTAGTCTCTGGTATTTATTACTGCAGCTTGCAGGAGGTCCCACGACATGCCCTACGTCTGTAATAATACTCAATCAGCACATTTAAATACAGTAAAATATGATTAACAAACAAACGGTCACATGTACCATGTTCGCGGTTATATTGATACGTTTTTATCATTCTTAAAATTGCATGTAATAAGTTTGAAGTCGTTTACTTTTTTCATGATGTCATTACATCAGTTCCCTATCAGTTTATGACATTCAATAGATAAGGTATCCATTGTTAAACACGACTCTCATATATAGCTTTAACAATTCATATCTTCAATGAAAAATTTAATCATGGCATCGTAAACCTTCACTATGACAAACAGATGACAATTTTTTGTGTGTAATATTAGACATGTATATTTTCACGCACACAATAACTTTTCTTGAAACACTCGTATTTTTGTGATAAAATGTGATTTATGATGAAGTATGAAATCTAATAGACAATATCTTACTAATATTATAAATGCGAAAGTTTAGATGGATGCTCACCTGATCTTGATGAAATTTGGCACAGATGTAGAACATGGTCTACAATATTATGTTTTTTTTAATCCGCGCGGACTGAGTCGCAGGCAACAGCTAGTTATATAATAATAATTAAAATACTGATCTATATTATTCTAATATATAAGAGCGCGATGGCTCAGGGAATAAGCACTTGATTTGTAATCTGCAGGTCCTGAGTTTGTACCCCGACATGTACCAATGTGTTTTTCTATTTTTGTTTTACGTCTTTGTACATCTAACCGACGTTCTTACGGTGAAGGAAAAACATCGTGATTCAAGCTGCACATAATTGGAAAGGAAACCCGCACTGGGCTACCATGGTTGACTATAGCCTAGTCACCCCTGATTTAGGATAAGCTCTGATTTCCTTAGTGGGCTCTTCAGACGAAATCAAAATATAGTAACATTGATGTGTTGATGCATGTCAACTACGTTGCATTAATGTAGCAAACAGGATTACCATTTTTATTGATACAATCCACTTTATTGCCTCGCATGGTATAAAAAGTCGCGGTGTTTCAAACGTTTGATCACAAAATTCCAACAAACACGAAAACATGTACGGAAAATTGATAATCAAGGCATTCATTGTAAGTTCGTTGAATAAAAAATTCGAGAAAAAACGAAATATAACGTTATATTCACAGAGTTTTTCTTGATTTGTGTGTCTAATTTGTTTCTAACGGAGTTCTTAACTAAATACTATATTTCTTCGAATAAATTCCTTATTTAAATAATCTGTCTTTTAAGATACTATCAGCGGCTTGGTTGGCATATGGGGCTGTCAACTGCACGGCGGCAGGCAGGTTCGCGGACCCCGCGGACTCCACCTGCAAGAACTACACTCTCTGCGTGTTGGTGACCTCCAATAACAGCTACATCGGTTACAACTATGTCTGCCCTACCACCAGCCTCTTCAATCCCATTACTGCACAGTGCACCACCGCGTACTCCTGTAACGGCACTTCTACTAATACCACTTCAACCAACACCACTAGCTCCTCCGTTTGTACCACCGATGGATTTGTCGCGGATCCCACTTCGACCGATTGCTCCTCCTACATCCAGTGCGTTCTGATCAACGGAGCTTTCCTCGAGACGACACTAACCTGTCCAACCGGGACATTCTACAATCCTAATACTACTCTGTGCGAAGTGAACTACGTGTGTGCCTTCACGTGCACGGCGGCTGGTAGGTTCGCTAACAGCGCGGACACCACTTGCCAGACCTACTATCTGTGCGTGCTCACCACTACTGGCACCTACATACAGTACCAGTACAACTGTCCTACCATATCCGTCTTCAGTCCCGTTACCAGAATGTGCACCACCTCTTATACTTGTCCTACCGCTTCGGGATAATATTGATTTTGTTTCTTAAGATTGATGTGATATTATTTATGAATGGATTGTAATAACATAGCTGATATAGCTTGTGTGTGCTTATACTCGTATTTAGAGAAGCGGTGCACATTACAAGAGTAAGCTTTATTTTTATTTTATTAATTTATAATTTTAATTAATATAAATAAATATATGTGTAATGTGTTGTGATATTTTTTAATTGATAAAATAAACTCGGTGTATTTATTAATGCATTTTAATAAGTATAATAAACTTTCCTCTATGTCTTGAAAATGTTTTCACTTGACCTGTATAAGTAACTAGTATTTTTGGTAACGACATCAGATTTTTTATTCAATCCATTAATTCTTTTCTTTTCTGGCGTCGCTGAGTGAATTGTTGTAGCAGACTCGAGTCAAAATCATCCCCATTGTTGTCTGAGGGAACAATGTCACCCCACGATTGAAATTTAAAACGTCTACCAAAATATTTCTTCCATTTTTATGTAAGATTAAAAATGTTTATTCTTAACGCTTTGTTTTATATGTGCTGATGAATATTTGCAAAGCCTTTTAGTTTTAACATAGTCGTGTGGACGTTCCCCACGACTATATTACTACAAATGAAATAAGTAAATACTACGGGTAGTATTCTCAGATTTCACCAGACAACAAATTTTTTTTCAATTTTAAAGTTTGATGTAATTGTTTTCATACTATCATATACATGCTTTCAAGGACAATAAAAACGCAAAGACACATTTGTTACATTTGGAATCTATCTGTTATATTTGAGACAAATCAATATGAAGATCATTGATTTCTAGGTATCGTGACATGAGTGTTTTTCTGGTAGTTTCGGCTGTAGGAGCGAGATCACTCTGTAATTGAAAACAAATATTAATAAATGCGAGCACCGCGATCTGGTACGATCCGCTTCGAGCCGGTACAAGCCGGTGGCTTCGGGAAATTGGAAGAAGAATAAAACGCGTCGACTTCGATGCGGGGAAATTTGCTCGGTAAGATATTGAGGCCGGCGTTGCCAGATGTTCAAATATGAGGTTTATTACCCCAACATAGTGCTTCGTCTGCTTCGTTTATTGTTATATTTTTTACTTTATTTTAGATTATCTATATTTGATAATTCATCTATTAAATCGAAATAGGCCAAAAATTGTACAATGTTTTTCGCTATTGTTGGCTTAGTAATATTAAATGATTTATAAAATTTACGATTATAGATGAAATTCTTACAGCTAACAGATAGTATCGAACGGATCTAGATAAGGTGATCATTTGATGTATATTTTACCGATATGAAATAGAAGACAAGTTAATGATAAGGAAATAGAATATTTCTAGAACATTAAGGTTTCGTATACACAATGTATTCAACAAACGTCTACATCTCGAAGGTTAAAGTGAGGCCTCCCACTGTTTTGTGTGTGTTAAAATAAGACAACTTTTTCCATTACATTTTGGAAAGTTCGCAAAAAGTTTTTTTTTGGACGTTTCATTTTCAGTTTGTAAATTTGTTACATTTTCAGCTTTAAATATTATAACGGTCTTAATACTGCTGTTTTACAATTTCTATATACAGTCAAAACCGTTTATGGCGACATCGTTTAGAACAATATACCGGTTAAATTGACCAAAATCAAAGGTCCTGGCTGAATGTTATATACATATCTTTCCTATTAATACCTGTCACCGGTTGTTACAACTATCGGTTTTTACGACTCAATATGAGTAGTCCCTTCGATGACGTTATAACAGATTTTCACTGTATATCTATAAAGGTACAGTGGATTACGTCAATGTGTTGTGTGACTTACTTTATTATTATATAATACAATGTTATTAAACTTGTTGGCTCAAAGTTTATGTAAAAAACTTAGTTTACGCTGTGTTATGCGAAGGCGATGGCATAATTTCGCGATAACATCTCAGCCCCAAGGGTTGTCTCGCAAGTGGCAAGGGGATCGAGGGGGGAGTTGTCGGAATTTTTAATAGCACTTGTTTTGCTCCACTAAGCAGATACCGCAACCGGTCTACTAGAGAATTTTCATACTTATAATTTTACTACAATTATGAAACCATATCAATGAGGTAAATTTAATAAATTTTTTTAACAATTTAATAATGAATTTTTTCATAAAATAGACCCTTCATTAGTAATGTGTTCCAATTAAATAAAGCTTACTTGTTAGAATGAACTCAGAAGAATAACTTTTTAAAATACGATTCAATATTTTATTACAGTACAATATTTTGTAAAACAAAAGTCTAGATGAAACAGGAAAATGTAAAAATAAACTGACTGACTAACAATGAAACTGATTACAATCGATGAGGAATTTCAAATAGAAAGTAATAAAAACAATAAGGTATTTAATTAGTTCGTTGAACTATCTGGTATTATTAATTTATGTTCCGCAGCTGGCTTTGGATAATCGCAGCCATAATCTGTGGCAGTTACGCCGCTCGGATTGGTCGCTTAATCGATGTTAATCGCAACCGTTAGATTGTAATAATACTAACATTTAGTGATAAAAAGTAATAAAGTATTATTTTTTGATAAATAAAGATCACAGTTTTTCTTAGAAGTGAAGAAATTGCATTTTTTAAAGCATATGGTAACATTCAACAGTGCATATTTATGTGAATTCAGGATTTACCGGAAGAACCTATGATTTACCAATCATTTACTGGCAAAGTTCGAAGTTATGTGATCTTTGTTTTTTCAAGTATTATCACCATTTACTAATTAAAAGTTAAGATTTACTTTCAATATTATTATATGGTACTTATAAGTTTTTTTTTTATTAAATAATTAATTATGAAATACAATCCTTTTAAATGTTATAATAGTAATGTCGTATTTGTATAAGAAATTATTAAATCCGCTACTTTTATTTCTACCACTTTGTTGAGTCATGCCGAGTTCATATTCATTATTATTTGCTTACCATCACCGCTAGCTTTGTGCCGCGAATTCGTAGAAATGAGACAACTCACTACGAACTTAAGATGCAAGGAAAATAGAAAAATGTTGTATCTTTTGTATTTTCAATTTCATGCTATTTGTACCTATATAATACTGGATTTTACTGAATATGTACATATAACCTCTTTGGATGTTAGTACAATGTTTATCTTTAAATAACATGTTGCTTCTTTGATTCCAGAAAAAACTGTAAATTATAAGAATGTTTCTTATACTCTTTTTTATTATTTTTTTTATTGAAATTAACTTTATTTAATTCTGATGAATTTGTGCCGGAAATATATCGTGGAGACTCAGGTGTGAGAGATTTGAATCACGCCCTCTGTTGTCAAGAATATGTCTTGTCCCAAACACATTATACACATATTCCATTGCCGCAACATTTATAAAACAGTTATTCTCTCTTTTTATCATTCAAAGAATGAGAGCTATGACAATATGTTTTTGTAAAAAACGATTTCGGAGCAAGTAATAAAACGTATTCAGAGTGATTGGAGTTGCGTTAATTTAAATCGAAAAAGCTGTAGATACTCATTAAGCGATCTCATAAAAGGCTCTAACGACCATATTTATTAGGCTATCGGAATTTCATTAAGTTCGACAAAAAGAGACGGCGAACATTTAAGTAATTGAAAAAATATTTTCAACGCGAACGATATGGAAGGAATTTGAACGTCATTATTTCTAGTATATATTTTTATACACAAATATACATACTCTTTTATGCCTTTGGCTCAATAATAATTGACCTAAAGTTAATTTCACACTTAGAATATGAGTTTAAATCACAATTTTTAGCGTTAGGAATCTCAAAACAACTAATAATTTTAATAAACTTCGTGTGTCTGTGCATAAAGTGTGTTAATAATAAGTATGTAAGATGTCAAGCTAAATGTTTTCTATTATGAATTCAAAATGAGAAACGTAAATGAATGGAGGATGTAAGGAATTCATTGAAGTCGTAATGATAAACGTTATCATCAGTCGCCGCGTCCGCATTTGTGTCATGAGCAGATCTTTTTCATGTTCCCTATCTACTGCCTCAGAAGCGGGCACCTGCTCGAGACTTTGGACCCTTGTCATTAAATAAAAATTATGGATATCATTGGAAATGTCTTTTTTAATTCATATTTTGTGTTAAATTTAATCACTAAATTATGATGGTTTTAATTTTTTTTATTCATGAAATTAAGATATTTATTTTGAATTACAAAAATAGATTTTTTTTTAATATATCTTTGTCAATCATTTAGACTTTTATTATAAAAAGTTTACACAAGAATTACACAATGGAATGGAAAAAGTTGTCTTGTTATAAGTAAATTGTCAATCGCTCCAACCGCGCTCTGCACCCGCAAACAGAATAAGCTTATACAGGTTTCTCAAAAACACAATAAATGTTACACCGACGGTTGTTAGTAAAAGTAACTTCAATTCAAATAATCCTTTTATAATCACCCTTCAGATCACTTGAGATTATAAATTGTTCAGAATTAAGATCGTAAATTTGTGCTACATTACCTACTTCTTACATACAAAATTGTTAGATACGTTTTGAAGGAAGATAGGCAATGGTCATTTTAGCAAACATCGAACAATAAATAAACGAAGGTAAAAAAGGATATCTGACAAAAACACTTGATAATTATTTACGTGGAGGTTGGGTTTGAGTAAGAACAAGGAGCGGGTGAGATATGCGCGCCATTAGCTAGGACCGCACCGCCGCAACGCCGCCGTACCGCCGGAACGCCGCTGACACATCGGGGTTACGCGACACCACGTTTTTGCTACCCCTCTAGTTAATGGCACTCACTAAGAACATCCTGTAGCAGTCCGCAAAACGCTGTCTCTGCAGTATTAACTCCTTGATCTCAAATGGAAATCCATTTTATACCTGGTTTTTTATCTGTAGATTTATTATAAGAAAAAGGAGTTATTTTGACTTCAAAAATATGCACCGTTTTATGGGCGAGGAGCAATTTTGTCTACCGGCAGCTGGGGAGCGAAGATTGCTCTGCGATTGAAAACAAATACTGATGAATACTGAACGTCGCCAACGACATTTTATAAATTGGAAACAGCGCGTAAGCAGCGGGGAACTTGCTACATGTAATTGCTTTCGTTGATATTATTCATTAAAACTTTCTTGTGACAAGATAGACTCTTCTTATAAAAAATCTTAGTTATATTATTATTCAAAACTTAAGTGTTTCAACTAAATTGAGAAAAAGGAGGGTACGAGGAAAAGTTAAGTAATTAGGTTTAAGTTTCTTTGACAACATTGGTTGTTAGATCTACTAGAGGTAAAGTGTAAAATGTGTGATGCGTTTCTTAATTACTAGCTGTCACACGCGACTTCGTCTACGCATTTTAAAAAAAACTAGTTACTAGCCTATGTGTTCTTCCAGACCTATACTCTACACTACATCAATGCCAAATTTCATCAAGGTTCGTTAAGCCATTACTGAGATACCTTCAAATCCCTCCATCTGAACATTCCCATTTATAATTTTAGATATTTGAATAAGGAATGTTTTACAGGAGGTATTGTATTACAAAGAAAGTTGCTGATTTGATCAAAGAGATGGAATGTAGAGTTTCACGGGTGTAGTGATAGATGGCGCTAGAGGTTCATGAAGGCATTGTTGGAGGTTCTATAGGCATTGTTTAATTGTGTATGTTTCTAATTAGTGTTGCGGATATTTGACAAAGATAAACTTAAATATAATTTTTCTAATATCTAGTCGAAGAAATAAATCAAATAAGAAAACGAGTAAAAATGTTTTGTTGAATAATTCCGAAACGGTTTTCTATGGAGAAAGTTTGAATTAGCCTAACTGCCGGCAACTGCAGCGCTGAAAACATTTTACAATCGACTGTACAATATTGATTTAACTGATTTGTTAGTTTGGCAGTAACATACATATATCTTTTAATACTGACCACGTTGAAGAAAATGTCTGTTTTATACTGATAATTCGGCAAATTTCAAAATTGACTAATGAATTTAGTCAATTTTGAAATTTGTTTAATAATGTAATAATTTTTTTTTATAATCAGAAAAGATTACACTAATTTTGTGTGACATTTTCTCTCTTTAGTGCACATACCATCTTATCAATACTCAAATAATATATTTAGTTCAAAGATTTGATACATAATGCGTAGAGTAGCTTCGGCTAGGTTGCCTCAGTGAGGGTGCCACGGCGAGAGAACTTGGTCAAATAAAAACAATAGCAGCTGTTTAAACTTCGTTGTAAGTAAGAGGCGACGCACGGATTTCTTAGAGCGAACTTTGTTAAGTTCTGTTAAATTGTTCACAGCCGCAACTTGAGCAAAACAATTTCATAATTCTTGCTGTTTTAGAATACGAATTGCCGCATTTTTCACTAAATTCAAATACTTTGGAGAGTTATAAGATATTTCTGTTAAAATTTGTATTAAAGAAATAAAAGTGTGATGTTATATCTAATACAACCACAACATAACTCACGCTCATACCAGAAGGTAGACAGAGACTATGGAATTCCATTTACGAGTACGTCTGATGTAGTAATTGCAAATAGTGGTGTTTGTATATTTTACTGCGCCCCTTGGTACATTACGTGACTATTACGTTTATTTATTTGTTACTACTTTTTAATTTTATATTAATACAGACTTTTCATATAACACGTCTCTTTCGTATGCAAAATGATATTGTCTCGTTTTTGAACAGATTTTACAGGAAAAATTGTTTTTTTTTTTGTATTTAAAAAATGAAGTTTTTCGGTAGTTTCGGCTTAGAAGCAATTTTTAAAAGTTTGTTAACTACTTTTATGGTATACGCTACCGGGTTTAAAATTGAAAGTCTTTTTTTCCTGTAGAAGCTTCGGGAAGCTGGGGGCGAGTGAAAACTTTCTTTGACAAGGGAGCGGAAATTTTGATTACGTCAGATATGTCAATACCAACTGTTTCTATCGCTTTAATACAAATTATAAGCAAAAAAGTTTAATTTCTTATATTATATATCTAATTCAAAAGTGAAAGAAGAAAGAGGTGAAAGAGGGTATGCGTAAGAAGGGGGTAAATTCAGATATGACGGCTGATAGGAATAGTACATACTGTGCCGACCCTCCATAGGGATAAGGGCAGGTTGATGGTGATGATGATATCTAATTCAAAAGGTAAAAAATTCAGCGTATTTTCCTTTTTTACCGTGGGTTTCCGAGACAAAAATCTCTATTTAAAACATACTTTCTTTTGTCAATGATTTTTTGGTCTCAGAAACCAACTAAGTGAGCACAAACGTAATATTTAAGTTCATACGACCGTTGATTAAATATGTACCTTGCGTTGCATATAAACAGGTTTCATTTCAAGCCAACATTCGATAGATCATCAGTCACGTTGCCAAACTATGAAACATCGATCGGTGTTCGGTTCTGTCTGGAAACAAATTTTAATTTAAATACACGCGCTCGAACGAGCCGCGCCGTAGCTGTATCAAAAACGAAAAATACTCAGTTTTCATTACTTTGTAGTTCCGCCTTTGTAATTTTTTTCGCTACACTTAATTTGATGGTAATCTGTGTTGTGAATGAATACTTTTATGAAGTACTGTGTTCTTATTTCTCTTTAATAATGTCAATAGCAAATAGTACAACAAATTTCTTGTTAAAATCACAATAATTTAATAGAACAATACAATCTAGGGATATTATAAAATATTTATTCAAATGCTTCGAAAGTTTACTCAACTAAACAGAAACGGTTGCCTATAAAGTTGTAAATTGTATGGAGAAAACAGGCGAGGCTGTAAACGAGAGCGTTCAAACAGTCCGCGAGTGATGGAACACTCCAGCGGACAATTTGGCAGCGGGCCGAATTGCTTGTAACATTTCCCTACTGAAAATGCCCCGATGAGAGCCTCCGATCTAACTTATACCGTTAGATAAACTAGCTGAGAACGATACTGTTTATCTAATTGTAAGATATTACTTAACAGCTGACATGTTTAACGTTGTCAACAAAAATCTCTGTGTAAAATCATAATTTTTGTCATAGAAATAACGATATGTTTGAAACGGAGATTTTGGAAATCATAAACCCACGGTCAGTCTGCTAAATGAGATCAGAAAATACCTCTATAATACATTTTTTGTACTGTCATAATCCCTGTTTACGAGAAAGTCAAAATTCACTTTCATGAACTTAGGTTCATCATATTTTTATCAACTTATAACAAATTGATTTTAGGTGACCGCTGATCTTTAACATTTAACTTGAAAGTCATAACATTCTATCAATTTAGTTAAGCTCGAGCTCGACCCGAAAAGATTAAAAACTAACGAAACGTGAGCTCCCGGACCGGAAAATTGATTCTACGATATCTTTTAACTCGAACCTAATGCGAACATCTCGCACTAAAGTGGATTTTATTTCAATATCATTTATTTAAGCGCTTGTTGTCGTACATTCTGATAAGTTCTGTTTAATTTCACTGAGTAATAACAAAAATATATAAATAATTGGACGCCAGTTGTTACAAATTCAAAATTAATTATTTTGTCTTTAATATAGATTTATTTACTTCTTCTCTAGATCTTATTAATATTATAAACTAGCTTTTACCCGCGACTCCGTCCGCGCGGAAAAAAAAATAGAAAACGGGGTAAAAATTATCCTATGACCGTTTCCTGGTTCTAAGCTACCTGCCCATCAATTTTCAGTCAAATCGATTCAGCCGTTCTCGAGTTATAAATAGTGTAACTAACACGACTTTCTTATATATATAGATAGATGCGAAATTTTAAATGGATGGATTTATTAGAAGGTATTTTCGGAACCGCTGAACGGATCTAGATGCAATTTAGTATAGATGTACAACGCCTGTGTGTAGCCTGGAAGACAACATACGCTACTTATTAAGTTTTTTTTAATTACGCGCGGATGAAGTCGCGGGCGACAGCTAGTTAATTATTACTAGTATTAGTTCAGAACTTAGTAGATAGTTGTATTCTAAAGTGACTAGTAAAATGTAACTTTTTAAAGATTTGTGGTGTGCGGTGTTGGAAGGTGAGAGATGCGGTGATGTGAGGGTGTGAGGTAGCGAAATGATGCGACCGTTATTCACAACACAATTTATTCTCACTCGTACACACACCAATAAATAAATAGAAGGAGAGTACAACACAGCGAAGAAAAGTAAAAGTAACAGGAGAAAAAGAAATATCACTGTTCGAGAAACAAAGTACACGTTGAGAAATCGTAAGCGGCGTGGTATATCGCGGCACTGTAAAAACTCCACTGAAGTCCGGTGCGTGTGCAAAACCGGTCAGTGACCCCCGCTCAGCTGTGCGTTGCAATTTTGAAATTGCCAATCAGAGGTCAATAAAATTAGTCGTCACGCGCGACGTCGACCACTCGTCAAGCACCTGTATTTATGTGTGTGTGTGTGTGTGTGTGTGTTATGTAAGAGTGTGTATGTGTGACTGTGGAGTGTTTTTTGGAATATGTAGAAGGTCACCTACATCACCCCCCTCCAGAGACCTGGTTAAGGGCGATAAAAATCGGTAAACTTTACCTTACGTCCCGAACGGGTCGTGTACTCCGCAGTCACAGGTTCGTCATTAGTTGCGGTACTGTTGGTGTTGTCGCATAAAATGTACGCTGGCTTAAGACGATCAATCGAGACTGTCACTTCCTTCCCGTTAATCAATATAGTAAAAGATTTGTCACTCCGAGAAACGACCTTATGAGGGCCGGTATACGCAGGTTGTAATGACGCCCGCACCGCGTCTTCTCGCAGGAAGACGTGACCGGTATTGGCGAGATCTTTAAAAACGAAAACGCTTTTGTTTCCATGTCGCGAGGCCGGGGTTGGGTTTAACTTTTGCGCAAAAGCGCGCAATCTAGCGATGAAGTCACTGACATCAGTTGTACCGCTACTTGAAGGGTCAAAAAATTCCCCGGGTAACCTAAGAGGCTCCCCGTACAGGAGTTCAGCAGTGGACGCATTCAAGTCTTCTTTAAATGAAGATCGTATTCCCAACAATACCCACGGCAAAGACTCGGTCCATTTTTCTCGCGCATGGCACATTATGGACGCTTTCAACTGTCTATGGAAGCGTTCAACGAGACCGTTAGCTGCTGGGTGGTAAGCAGTCGTACGCTTGTGCTGAAATCCGGCTATTTTCGCGAGGTGTTGGAATAACGCCGACTCAAACTGCCTGCCGCGGTCTGTTATAATATCCGTCGGGCAGCCAAAACGAGATATCCAGCACGAAAGCAACGCTTTAGCCACTGTCTCCGCTGTAATATCCGCGATGGGTACGGCTTCGGGCCACCGAGTGAAGCGATCAACGCAAGTTAAACAATATCGATACCCATCCGATAACGGCAACGGCCCTACGAGATCGATATGTACATGTTTAAATCTTGCGCGGGGCAAATTAAATGTGCCTAGCGGTGCGCTAACGTGTCGCGTAACCTTACAGCGCTGACAATCTAAACAGGTTTTTGCCCATTCACGACAGTCTTTTCTAACACTCGGCCATACGTAGCGTTCTGTGACTAACTTCGCTGTTGTATTAGCGCCTGGATGGCTCAACGAATGTAAACAATTGAATACTTGTCTACGGAAAAATTTAGTAACAAATGGCCTAGACGTCGGTGTACTTACATCGCAGTACAATGGGGTTCGACACCCGGGCAATGCTAATTTTTCTAGACGTAACGACGAACCTTCAGTAATTAATTTTTGAAGTTCGGGGTCCGTAGCCTGACTGTTAGCTAGGGCTTCTAAGTCTAGAGGTTGATCCAACGCTTCGACACGCGATAAAGTGTCGGCAACAACATTATCCTTACCGGAAATATGGCGAATATCCGTAGTAAATTGAGCGATATAATCTAAATGCCTATACTGCCTAGGCGAACAGTTTTTCTTCCTTTCGTGGAATGCGAAACTGATCGGCTTGTGGTCAGTATAAATAATAAAATGTCTAGCTTCTAACATGTGCCTAAAATATTTAATGGCTTCATAAATAGCTAATAATTCTCTGTCGTAAGGTGAATACTTAACTTGAGATGGACTTAATTTGCGCGAAAAGAATGCAAGCGGTTGCCATGCGTTATCAGTAAATTGTTGCAATACAGCGCCGATAGCTGTGTCCGATGCGTCGGTAACAAGTGCGAGTTTCGCTTGGCAATCCGGGTGCGCTAATAACGCAGCGTCTGAAAGGGATTGTTTACAGCGCTCGAACGCATCGAGTGACTCATCTTTCAATGTTATCGGCTGGTTGTTTTTTACTATGCCAACTAATAACTTGTTTAGTGGCGCTTGTAATTCTGCCGCGCGCGGTAAGAAACGTCTGTAAAAATTAATCATTCCTAGAAAACGCCTAAGTTGACGAATGTTAGTAGGAATGGGAAAATGTTTAATCGCTTCTATCTTAGTGTCTAGTGGTTTGGTGCCACTCGCGGAGATGTGATATCCTAAAAATGACACGTCTCGGGCCCCGAAAACGCACTTAGACACATTAATCACCATACCGTAGTCCTTTAAACGTTGGAAAATAATACGTAAGTGGTCTTTGTGTTCTACTTCGTCCTTTGAAAAAATTAAAAAATCGTCTAAATAACAATAACAAAAATCAAGTCCCCTTGTCATTTCGTCTACAAACCTCTGGAACGTTTGGCTTGCGTTTGAAAGACCAAAATTCATATACGGGAACTCATATAAACCAAATGGGGTTGTTATTGCGGTTTTAGGAATGTCCTCTGGACTCACAGGTATTTGGTTGTACGCTTTTACTAAATCCAGTGTACTAAACACTTTACACCCTGCTATACTGTGAGCGAAGTCCTGTATATGCCTAATAGGATACCTATCGGGAATTGTCCTGGCATTTAACATCCGATAGTCCCCGCAAGGACGCCAACCGTTGTCCTTTTTGGGTACCAAATGTAACGGCGACGACCAAGGACTTTCAGACGGCCTAGCAATACCGCATTCCATCATGGTCTGGAATTCCTCTTTGGCGATTTTTAATTTGTCTGGAGCGAGGCGACGAGGTGAACATGAAACTGGTGGGCCTGATGTTGTGCGAATGTGATGTACCGTGTTGTGTGGTATGATACGGTGCGTGCCGGATGGTCGAGTAATATCGGGAAAGTCCGACAAAATTTTGTGGTAACCCGAGTCACCCGATTGGACTTTGACCGATGAAATGTCGTTGCATTTAACTCGCAACGCACAAGCTGTTACAAATGTTGTATTGTCAATAATACGTTTGTTACGACAGTCAACTATTAAATTGTAATGATTTAAAAAATCTACACCTATAATAGGTTTAGTCACATCGGCAACAACAAAACGCCATTTATAAGTTCTACGTAAACAAAAGTCAAGTTGTAAATGAACATAACCATATGTGTTTATACAAGAACCATTAGCGGCACTTAGCTGATACGTAGTCCGGGCACGACGCTCTCGCAGCAGCGATCGCGGGAAGACACAGAGGTCGCTCCCAGTGTCGACCAGGAACTGTGTCTTGGATTTGCGATCGGTGACGAACAGGCGACCAGTTGAAGAAGGGCAATCGTCGGTCGTCATTACCGATTGCCTCTGGAGTTTTCCGACTTGAAGTCACATGGAGGGCAACACTTTGTCGCCTTATCGGCGAATTTAAAGTGGTACCAGCAGACTGGGTGTCGCCGGTAGCTGGACTGGGATCTCGACGAAGAGCGTTGACGGTCGTGTAGTCGGGACCTGCCTCTTGATCTGCCGCTTCGTTGCCTGAGGGCCAGTTGTTGGACCTCCTTTCGTAAAGCAGCGATCTCCATGGCCAAGTCGACATTCTCACTCTGTCGGCTGGTTGATGCCACCTGAGGTGTCGAGGGGACCAGGTCATTGATCCTATCTGCTATGTCCGCCATCTCTTCAATTGTAGTAGAAGTCTGTCCGGCCAAAACCGTCTGAATGCCGGTAGGTAACCGGCTGACCCAAACTGTCTTCAAAAAGTCGGTTGAGATTTGCGATCCACCTAAACTTTCAAGATGCCGAAGAAACTGTGACGGCTTCCTGTCACCCATCTCCTCATGCATCAACAGCTGTGTCAACTTCTTTTCTTTTGATGCACTTAGTCTTTTAATCAGCTCCGATTTCAATTTTTCAAATTTGTTGGTGGAGGGTGGATTGACAATTAAATCCTTGACCTCTTTGGAGTATAGGTTTCCCAGCTGACCAATGGCATAATTAAATTTGGTCGAGTCGCTTGTGATGCCGGCAATGCTAAACTGACCTTCCACTTGGGCAAACCATATCTCGGGTTCCTCCGGCCAAAACGGTGGTATGCGAATTCCAACCTTACATACATGGTCAGAAGGTTCATTTTGCAAACTTCGTGCCTCCTGAAATGCATCCTCGGTGTTGCTCATCTTGATGCTCCTCGGGGTCACCAATGTGGTGTGGGGTGTTGGAAGGTGAGAGATGCGGTGATGTGAGGGTGTGAGGTAGCGAAATGATGCGACCGTTATTCACAACACAATTTATTCTCACTCGTACACACACCAATAAATAAATAGAAGGAGAGTACAACACAGCGAAGAAAAGTAAAAGTAACAGGAGAAAGAGAAATATCACTGTTCGAGAAACAAAGTACACGTTGAGAAATCGTAAGCGGCGTGGTATATCGCGGCACTGTAAAAACTCCACTGAAGTCCGGTGCGTGTGCAAAACCGGTCAGTGACCCCCGCTCAGCTGTGCGTTGCAATTTTGAAATTGCCAATCAGAGGTCAATAAAATTAGTCGTCGATACGCGCGACGTCGACCACTCGTCAAGCACCTGTATTTATGTGTGTGTGTGTGTGTGTGTGTGTTATGTAAGAGTGTGTATGTGTGACTGTGGAGTGTTTTTTGGAATATGTAGAAGGTCACCTACAGATTTACCAAGACAAAATAACCGTAACTTTGGCTCAAGAAGTCTTAACGTAAAATATACAAGAGCTAAATTGAATGCAGTTAGCGATTCCTGTAAACTTGGTAATTGCTCTTGAGTTGTAATATCAGTGTAGTTTTGTCTGCAATTTCACTAAACTGGTGTTGTTGCCTAAAACTTCCTAACTCTTGAAACCTTGCTTTCCCGTTCAAAGTTAGGAATTTTCTTTGTTCATTTTCATTTTATCCAAATACATCTTTGAAGAATTAAATGCTATTTAATTTTAATTTTAATTATCAGAGAATCTTAAGTAAAACATCGTGATGCAACCCGCACAGAGAAAAGAAATTTCAAAGATATGTGTGAATTCCCGGGAGAAAATGACGGCGACGCGTCTCGTCACCCGTCACGTTCCGTCTCTCGAAATGGCGAAAAGTGTATTGCGGAGGTTCGTTTGGCCACGCCAAATGGAGGTCCGTGATCTCTGCCTACCTCTCTGAGTTACAGGCGTGAGTTGTGTTAAGTTCTTAAGTAAATTCTGATGTTTCTATGCCGTAAAAAATTTTATCATTTCTTTATTTCGTTAGCCAAAAAACATCAATGTCTTCTTTACAAGGATTTTTATTGATTGAGATTACGAATGTCGCCAGATGTTCAATTTATTAAAAGCAAAAAAGTTTTACGAATAATCCTCGAGTTTGTAGTTCAGGATTATTTTGCGGCGCTTTAAGTGCAGTTTGATATTTCTTCGAAATCATAGCAATATAAGTAGAAGTTGTGCGGAGAGACTTTCCATTTGTAAAGTTCAGTTGAATCGCAAACTATAGTTGGAGTCGAGCTTTTGAAACTATTTAAAATTTAGTTCCGAACGAGTGGTGGCTTGCGGCGGTTTGCGGTGGAGAAATCTGCATCCAATGTCCTTGTGTCTGCTTTTCCTATATGTGACGAGATAGAATATGTTTATTTTCTTCTTGTTCCTTAAAAATATGCTTTTCTATTACATTGTTTTATTTTTAAATAATAATGTATATAATCGATAAACGACAAAAATTGGTAATAAATATACTACCTCATAAATAGGTAGGTTTTATCCTAAACTTGAATAATTAAAAATTAAATTGAATTTGAGGTATTCAAAACATGAATGCTATAGAAATGGTAACTGTAAAATTTATACAGCAATTTGCAACTTTAGCCGAGTTAATAACCTCATTTCGCGTTGAAATAGTTCGATATTAAAATGAGCAAGTGGCTCGAATGAAAATATCAGGAATAACGAGTTAAGCAACACAAAATAATGAACCGCCCGCGCCGCGCCGCGCCGCTCTGTGCTCTGTGCTATGTGCTCGGCGGAGCGCAACGATGTGCAATTTTATATTTCGATTCGTGAACTTTAAAATTAGCCTAACTTCTGTGGGCTGCAGTGCACGGCCACCGGAAATTTTGTACTGCCCACGAATACAAATGACTTTATCGTTTTCAATTTTATTGTACGAGATAACATTTTTATACAAATAGTGTAATTACCAGTAACGAGATTCAACCACAATAAAGGACATACTTAATATGTATAAAATTTTTGACATAAATGCTACTACTAAATAGGTTAAATTTTTATTTGTCTTTAGCTTTATAAAGATAAAAAAAACAAGTTGTATAAATTATTTACAGCAGCACGGTTACCAGAATACTTTTATTTCGTTTTTAAAATCCCTTATAATAAAACTTTATACATATTTAAATTAAAATTTGAATCAATTTTTAACGTACTACATCTCGTTGTTAACATTTCCCGCACGATTCTCTTTTCTTATATCTTTTACTCTCATTCAAAAAAGGCAAAGGTCTTACGCAGTATGCCACCTCTTTTGCAGAATGTTAAATTCCGCACTCAACAAAAATAATAGAATTTTAATTTGATTTCGAATGTGTAGTGTAAAGATACAAATAGTTCTTGAGTTTAATAGTTTATTTTATTAGTGTTTATATAACTGTGAGGGCGGCAACTGGGGTAGAAATTTACGCGTCGTCGTAGCGGGATCTAATAAGCGGAGTAAAATGGGTTGCGTTAATATCGACTCGCCTACGGAATGGAAATCTCTTCGCTTCGATATTGTGCGTTCACGTAATGACCGCATTAGACCCCAATATTTTGTACACTATACATTTCGTAATATGTATTAAGATGATATCGAAGGAAGTTTTGAAATGAAATATTTTCAATATTAGCGCAACCATAGATTTTAACTGTCGATATGATTGAAAAAAAAAATACTGTTCAAACAAATAAAACAACATAAGACTTAACTATGGCAAGAAATACAACAATACAGTTATTTTTCTTTAATTTCGAATGTCTTTAGTTTCGAATTTCGAATTAATTTGCTCGAATACTTAAATAAATATTTATAAGCTTCAACTTCATTATAAATTAAAACGTTGGACGAAATTATACTTTTATTTCTACGGTTAAAACTTTCCCCTTCGATTAATGTAATTTTATCCCGCGCAGCGCTTTGTCTCACTGCAGCCGGGACGAGATCATCTCGTTCATTTAATCCAATAGTGTAAATAACTCCAACTCTCTCCTACACTACGACCGACTGGATTTTAATCTTTGTTTGCCAGTTTTTTTGGCCTTTTGGCTTTTCGGCAACGAAACTTATTATTGACCATAGAAGGAAATAGGAAACAGAAGAACGATTGTTTTGTGTCACTAAATGAAAGAAATGTTACACTAAAGTAGGAATAAATATAATTTGAACAATTAAAGAGGGTTAAAGTCGATTCTTGAATTTGTAATTGTTTTTATCTTCGTGACGTAACTTAAAAAAAATAAGTTTTTTTTTGTGACTGTTTGCCTTGAAGAGGCATTCATAGTTTCACCGGGCTTGAGGTGGCCGGGCTCAGATGGCGCTTAGCCTAAATCTCGTTCAAGAGTAACTAGGCTCGAAGGCTCCCTCAGGAGCGTCGGCTCAGGCTGTTACTTCGTTATTATTACCGGATTGGGAGGTCACCCAGCACTTAGATCGCTTCGGTGGACGCTCCATGGAGTCTGAAGAATTACATAACTCAGTGACTAAAATCAAGTGCGCTTGTACTAAAACGCAAGGTAAATCACAAACAGAAGTGACGCACCGGAGTGTGAGAGTGCGAATAAAAATCATTCCGGAACAGTAATGAGAGAATTTGTTATAATAATAGAACAAGGGAAATTCTAGCGGAGCTGACGACGCATGCGTTTCAATGCGGACGGTTGAGTTTTACGACGGCCGTAAATCCCTTACTAGTTCCCCGCGCTACCCTACTTCCCTCGAGCGAACCAAGTTCCCTTACACGACCCGAGTTCCCTTGTGCGACCCGTGTTACCTATATTTTTTATAGATAATGCATTAATACAGTATACTTACTGATCATGGTACGGTGAAGTGTGTTTGCTATGAAATTTTAAATACTATTCGTATAGCTTTAATTTCTTACTGAAATGTTCATGGGCGTCGATGATCTCCTCCGTGTTCGATGTCTGTTTATTATTAAGGCGAATAACCCTATGAACAATCATTTTCCTTTTGCCTAAAAAGTGAAAATCTCAGTAAAAACCGTGTCACGGCACCGGAAAATTATTTTTCGCCACCTCCCAAACAAGAGATATACTGCCGCGGGTAATGTGCGGAGGGTCGGACGACAGATTTGTTCGAAAATAAAGTTCAAGATTTATTTTAAAAAAAAATTATATCCTTAAGCCCTCCTTAATTGAATTCTACGAGTCAGTGAGCTGTAATCTAGCGGTCGAGATCGAATTAGACTTGTCAATCTTACAAAATATTGAGTACGGTCGTTATCCAAAGTTGGTTTTAGAGACTAAATGATTGTATAGTCTATACCGAATGGTAGACGTTGACTCCGTCGTATTAATACAGTAAATTTGTAAGTTGGCATAGCCAACAAATAATGCCAAATTCTGTTTTATATTAGCTTTATTAATGCTACATTAATTCAGCCAAAAGTTGAAGAAAAAGCCCCACAATGGATAATTACTTCGATCCTTGTGTTATCCTTCCTTTTCATTTCGTCGCCGCACCGCCATCATGATCCCAAGCTGACCTTTGTGTTGCGGATTAGTTAAGGGATTAAGAATAACATCATTTTAGATGTAATTTTATATAATTGACAAAATATAATATTTCTTATTACTTAATAATTCAATGGCACATGTATTATTTGCTGTACATATAAGTTTTGAAAATCATATAAATAGAAATGAAAGTTTTCTAATGTATTTATGAATATGTAAAAAATTAAATAAAAAGATGTAATGTCAAACTTCATACATGGCGGCCATTGTGATATTTGATTTTTTTTTTGTTATTTAGTGAAAATTGTGAAGTGATATTGAAAAATGAGGCTAGCTAATATTATATCTTTTTTTAATGGCTGTTCTCTCGTTCCCCTAACATATTTTTGCACCCAAAAGGAGTGTTTTCTATTTATCTATTAAAAAGCGGTTTAAACTTTGAAATTAAAAAAAAATCTTATCACAGTAATATATATTACACACGATTATGTTAATACAATGAAAAATGTTAAATACAATACAATTTAAAAAACACTAAAATTAGTAATAAATAGATTCAAAAACAAATTAAAATTTAATAAATAATATACATCCTGTATCTATTTATTACTATGTGAGCCGACGATTTCCAAAATTCTTCAAATGTAACATGTGACAAAATTAACTAACATTACTGTTTACACATCCAGCTAGATATTTTTTATATTCTCTTGGTCTGTGTAAAATAACACTTTTTACGTCTAACATTTTATGTCGCAGTTGCTGGATGTACAAGCACTGTCCAGGTAACAGGAACATTCGTGCGCTATAAAACACTTTCGCACGTCAAAACAGTCTTTTTTATTTTAACTAAATCGAAACTAACGTGGAACAAAGTTAAATTGTAAAAATGAAGTCGGTCATGTTAAAATTTTATGTAACAAATAACAGTAAAATAACAAACTTGTCGGATGCACGAATTGGCCCGCTCCACCGGTGAAATATTATGACCACACAAATGACAGGCGTCAAATGGATGTAATTCCGCGTTTCGTGTAATGAGTGTGCGTGCCGGAGGTCTAATTTTAGTCCACCTTTCCTTCCCACCTTTTCTTTATAAGAAAATTATGAGAAGGGGATGTGGATTTGGTGGTGAAGGGGACGCATCGGAATGGGAAATATCCCCTTCCTTTCCTCTTCTCCGTCGGTTAAAGGTAGGCAACGCATCTGTAATTGCAGAGCTCAATTGGCAGCAGTCGATTCGCGAAACTCAGGTTGCCGCTTTCTCATTTTCCACCTTTATCATTCTTATGTAAATATGCAAATCTGTGATTAAACTGTTTGTAAAGTAGTGGAACTAACTAGAGCTAGACAGTTTATTTTGAATACATAAGTTGTTTTTAAGCAACCCCTCTGTCTAACTTGTGCAAAAAAGTATCGAAGAAAATTTTATCTTGGAATAAGAAATTTTTCATTTTATCAAGGGAAAACTTTGCCAGTTTATATTTTAAATTTTTGTTAAGAAGGACAAAGTTTATTACGATAAATATTGGGGGAGATATGGCGCATATAAATCGTGACAGGTGGAAATTCTTTCCCGCTTTTATCTCACCGCATTGCCTATGTATTGCTGCCCTTTTCGCAGGAGGGAAACTTATGAAAACATTTAAGATAAGGTTAATGTAATAGAATATTTATATAATTGATTGCAATGAATTTCATTTGTTTTATTTATTGTTGATATGAAATGAGATAAAAATAACTGTTGATTTTTTCAAAAAGGAAAACTATAAAAAAAAACTTAACGTTGTTACGTAAATGCTGGTTGTGTGTTTCATTATTTATCACGTACTTCCTTGCATTGTATTATGTTGTTTAGTAATCCCTTAAATTTTTTTAACTTTACTTTACTTTACTGAACCGTATTTAACATATTATTTTGTGAGGTATTTGTGATGAAGGATGCTTAACGAATGAATACAGTTTGATGTCGGGACAAACGTTAATTAAACAGAGGCGAGCGCGGATTTTGATAAATTTTCCGATCAATCAACTGCAATTGCGGTTACGTCCGCCATTTTCACTCCACGGTCGTTGTTGCTGTTCACAGACCAATATTTTAATGTGTAATAATTATCACGATTATTTATACAAAACCCTCTCGTGCTTTTATAATTAAATAAATGGCAATTAATTTATAAATATCACAAAGCCTGACTGACTTTACTTCTAACACTCTGGAGAAGTATACGAAATTAATAACAGTACAATAATTTCCTAAAATTCACGTTTTAATTCATAAATATAACTAGAAATTGTTCCAATTAAGAAGAATGTTTTTTTAACATTTTCCAGCGAAATTATATGAAAATTTAGCATCATTGACTTTCCCGTTTTTGTGAGATTCTCGTCCCAAGAAACCTGTCTCAATTAATCTCAATAACAGAGGCCCGTGGAAATAAATTTTTTGATTAATGAAGGGCCGAGTCCGCACGGTTTTATATAATTTCTCACATAAACTTCTACGTTTGTTTATAACGTGTAATACAACAAGTGAAATTATTATTTGTAGTAAAATAATCTTACTAATATTATAAATACGAATGTTTAGATGGATGGATGTTTGAAGGTATCTCCGGAACTATAACTGAGGCTGAATTTGGCACAAATATAGTACTTTGGAAGAACATGGAGACTACTTATTTTTTTTAATTTCGCGCGGACGGAATCGCGGGCGATAGCTAGTAAAATAATAATTTTTCACCGTAAGTCGTCCTTTACAAAACTCTCATTCACACGGACGCTTTTTTATCGTCCGTTTTACTCGGCGTTCGCACCTCTCGAGCAACGAAGGCTTTATAATCCCTTGTTCCGTTTTTCCAGTGCTCAAAATGCAACACAGCGTGATAAAAAAGCGTCGCGTTTTAAAAGCGTCGTATGAACAGATTCTATAGTATTTGTTCGATTTGAACTGTTTTTTAATGTATTCTATATTTTTCTTTGATTTTCCTAGAATATTTTCGTTGCTTCAGTGAATCATTAGTAAAGTTGCCTAATTATAAAACATTAAAGCGTGTGTTTGTGTGTCGCTCAGAGAACACGCCGAGTTAATGATGATGAACGCGAGTGGAAGGTGAATTTTAACAAGGGTTCTTGATATGGTCATGAATAAGCGATTTGGGTATTTTTACGTCGTGCCGCGGGGATTAGCGTCCGGCAAGAGCACCGCTTTGTCGTGTCGTGACGTAATCGCATGGGAACAGTCTACATTATAAAAGTAATTTTCTACTATATTTTAAAGAATTAATGTGATTAAAAAAGTTATTCTGACATTTAGAGTATGAGAAAAGCTACTTAATGGTCTAAAAAGCCTTACTGCTATGTGGTAACTGATTCCCGCAATAGATGTTGTAAAATATAGGTACATGTAATTCAATTACCCTGTCAAGTGTCAATCCCTTGGCGCGTCCTTCTGTCTGTCCGAATAAAACGAGTTTCAATTTTCCGCTACGTAATCATAGACAATTTTCCTATCTTATTTGGAACTTTTTTTGCATGTTAAAGAAAAATGTTACAACCCGTTACATGAGAAAACCAGATCTTGTTAACTTTCTCATTTTCACGAGGTTTTCTTTAGCGGCGACTGTCTCAATTAATCTTAATAACAAAGCACGGAGGGAAATAATATTTATGATTAATGGTGCTATTTAATAACGCTACTAGGAAGCCAAGAATTTATTTCTATTATTTAATAAATTAAATTGTCATTATTATTTTGTTATTTTTTCTCCCAAGTAGGGTTGGCGACAGACAGACGGCTGGCTGTAAAAAAATTAAGCCAAAACTATAAGGTTTTTAATACCTTGTGCGCCGTGAGTGGGATGTGAAGGCTATCTGTACCGGTGGGCAGAAGTCAAACTAAATTATGACAGCTCCCAAGCGCTCCCTTGTCAGCGTCAAAAAAGTGTCACAAGATCCTCTTTGTATTGTAGCTGTCATGTCATGTTTTTTTCTTTTATTCCATTTTCGATGTCCATGTAGGTTTTACATATTTTGTGACAGAATTAACTTCGACAGCAGCGTCCTTCTCACCGGCTCAGAGGTCTTTGTTTGAACATAGTTTCGTGTAATAGATAGTAGCTATTAATCTAAATGTTATTTACATAAAAAGAGGTTTTATTTTGTTTTAATCAGTAACCAGTTTGTCGAACTTCGATCTTATTCTATTAAATTTAAGGAAATTATTAAAAAGTTATGACGGGAAAATAGAATAAGTCCTTTGTATCGGATTATGATTTTACGACATTCAACAAATGTTGACATATAGCAAATTTTCATATAACCATTCCGAAGTTTTGGTAACAAAGCTTAATTGATGTATCATAATTTACATAGATACATACGTGCATATTGTTTGTGTGGCGTTGGTATTTAATAAACGTATCTATTTCCATTTTAATGCTGATTAGTTTTAAATATTACAAAACTAATATAAACCATTGTTCCATTCAGTGGCACCGCACAATGATCATTGACGAATATGACAGCGTTATAAACATTGAGCACTATGACTATAGAGAAATGGACTAGACAAAGAGACGGCTTTGTACAAATAATACTGCCACTTTGCGGATAAGGTAACTATCACACACGTGCTTGTCTTGCTGACACTTACGCCTTTATAAAAGCATTCTGACTTAATCTTTTATATACACAAAACGAGCACAGAGGAAAACGCACATAGAACATAGGTTTTTAATTAGAGTCGATTACTCGTGCTTGACAGATCCTGTCTCTTCAAAGTCAAAGATTGAGCAAATAACCGACAGTTCCCACGTACTGTATTGTTCAATCGTTTTTCATTCGATCAGTTTCAATGGATAAATTATCAAAAGCCATAGATACGGCCACAATTGTAATCAAACTGAATAGAACCAAATTACTGAACGTGTTAACCACAAAACGTGTGCAACGAACTTTATTTTTATGTTAACAAAATAATAATAAAAATGTATAAAAACCTGCAAACTGTGTATGTAATTATGAAACGGTTTAAGACTAAATTGCAGAATAAATGAGGTTAAACGAGTCAAACCTTTCCTACAAACTTTGTAATAAAAAACATAGCACCATTATGAAAGTTTTTGCCCAGCATTGGCACATACATTTGCACATATATTGCCAACATACATTGATATCATATTAAGTATGTTGTCAGATAAGAGGGCATTGTGTATCGCCGGCCTGCCATAAACTGTCCCATATAACATATTCATGACCTAATCAAATACCCTTATTAAAATTCTATTCCCAGCTCACATTGACAACATGTACCCTCCGCCTCCGACTGCGACCCTCCGCTATATTTGCTCATAATTTTATTCTTATCGAATTCCTATTTCTTATATAGAATTATTTACCTTCGAAATAAGTTAACTTTAAATGCATAATTTTCGATCAAGTATGTGTTGGAAAGATTAAAAATATAATAATGTATACGCAATTAGAAACGGGCCTTTAATCCTTGTTGGCCAGTGACCTTGAAATACTGAAATGTAAGATAATAAAAAAAAATGTTGAAACATAATGAATGCTTAGGGCCATTCTTTGACAATTTTTATGTTACAATATAGCAATAGATTAAATGTTTCACTCAGTAAAAAGTGATAATACCCATCTTGTAATTTACTTATACGAAAATTAGAAAAGTTTTTGATGTTAATAAATTTATAACCAAATACAGAGAAGGTTTGATATACAAAACGTCAATACATCGGGGACTTGATAGAATTGTAAGGAGGGTCCCGCTTGCTCGCCTCCCGCTGTCGGCCAGCTCGCTCTAAGAATAAACTATTTGAACAGGTTTATGAGGATCCCGGAAATATAATAACGGAGCTTACATGTAATATTCTCCGGCGCTGACACCTCAATGACACTAAAGTTGGTTTAATGTATTACATTCAAAAGTGATTAGTATACTCTTATAATAAACGTACTTTTAGATTTTGGACAACCCTGAAGTGTTCTGTTTTTTGTTCTTTCCTTCTATTTCAAATCTTACTAATATTATAAATGCGAATGTTTAGAGGGATGGATGTTTGAAGGTATCTCCGGATCTTGATGAAATTTAGCACACATGTAGGACATAGTCTGGAAAAACACAGGCTACTTATTACGTTTTTTTAATTCCGGGCGGACGGAGTAACGGGCGACAGCTAGTTTTACATAAATATAGAATTAATATTTTTTACTGTCAGTAAAATACATCGATAACATAAATCAGTTCTGTCGTACAGTTAAGTATAGTTTGACAATTATTTTTTTTAAATTGTCTAATTCGTCCGGAAATGCAACACATTTTAAGGTACCATATCAATAGTCAATGAAAACCGATAGAAGCTGAGTCGACCCCTGCCGGCAATCGTCGTTAACTATTGCAAACAAAATTACCAGCAGCAAACAATGCCCGACCTTTGTAACTTGATAACGTCCTGCAACGGATCAAGATGCTTCTGTTTATACTACTAGTCGACTGAGCTTCGCTCTACGTTGATTTCTTGCTGTGTTGTATAACCATCAGTTTGAATTGTAGAAAACATTAACTAAAATATGTTTTGGAATGTATGTCAAGTTTTCTTGTATATTAGATTAGCCATTGGCCTTTTACTACACAATTTTCTGTCTGGGCGCGGGTCAGGAAACGTACGAGCTCCATCTATTGTAACATTGCGGTAACATTTCTTATAATCCGGTTTGATCTTTATGAAAAGTGTCCGCGAGTGTACGCGGCGGAGACGGCGGGCGCCGATCCGTCAGCGTGCGCCGCGCGTGACTCGCATGCCGCGTCCTCCACACAGCATATAGTGTATGGAAAAGATAAGATTGCGGTATGTTTGTGAAAGGAAAGATGAGAAAAGTTGTTATCTATGCGTGTCTGACTTTTCCAATCAATAGCAAACAATCATTAAACAACAAATTTTGCTTATTTTTGTACGGCGGCTACAACTTTAGTGAGTTGAGCGACATAAGTTTATTCGGTACTCTTTGGTACTATTTTTGTTAAGTTTTGTTATTATAGAAATTAAGAGAAATAGATAGAATATTTTCTCTCGATATTTCTAATGTTGGTACGAGTAGTAACTTATAGATTACTAGGTCTGCGTGGGGGTTATGAAATGTTAGAAACACGGGTACCTACATGCTGCTGTTACGTGCGGGTTATTGACTCGTAACCGCCGCGGCCATCGCTCAAATATTCTCTTCGAGTACAATCAAAAACGATTCACTTTTTCTTGTCAGGTTAAATTATATCACACTAACTAAAATAATTTATCCCAGAACATAACTTTTTCAAAGTTTTTTGCATTGGAAAAAAAACCTAATGGAGAGTTACTAATAAAAATCATTGTGGGGAATAATGTCTGCGTTTTAAACACTTAAGGTTTTAGAATATAACACTGAATTAGTCGCATTTACCTTTAACTATTTTCATTAATTCTCTGGTCTTAAGTTTGGGAGCTCGGAACGATTATAAACAGTCGGCCGACTTGGACGCGATTTAAAGCTTTTCGCTCGGAGCGGATCCGGGCGCAAGGCAAAAGCGGAAAAATATAAAATTAATATTGCTTTTTGGATATAATGTTGGAACAGAAAAAAACAAATTGTCTTCAATAAGTTTCTCCGCTTACTTTTGCCACCCATGGGCGGAATGTATAAACTTACTACAACAGTTGCGAAGTCCGGACAAGACGCTAGTAGAACATTCAGCAAAAAATCGCTACAGCTTTTGATTTGAGCGTAAACAAAGTTAAATCTGTGTGACGTAGGAGCAGTCCCTTGCGCAATTTCGCAGAATGAGCTCTTAAGAACGGCTCGAGTCGTTCGACTTCTACTCGTCTTAATTAGTGTTTACCTGAAAGTTTACACTCAAATTGTCTGCCGAAAGCGCAAAAGTATCAAATTGTTTAAATCTTCTGACGACTTTATTGTTATTGGAGTGCTCTACAACGTGGCTCATTCAACGTTGGTACTAAATAAATGCACACATTTTAACAAAGCTTTAAGTTGTAATTCGAATAAATAAATTAATGAATAAATTCCATTTCTTTTTATCATGATTTTGTTCACATTTATACTTTAATTATTTATAGAATTACTTTAATAAAACACAATATTCTAACTTAACTAGTTGGTAATTTGTATTTAAAACCTTAATTTTATTTGATATCGTCTTGAACATCAGCTTGTATAAGAGATCCGAATGTTTTTTCTTCAAATAGGCTCATAATCGTGGTGAGCCGCTCCATTCCGCGATAACAGGGGACCGCGTAACAAGATTATCTGCACTCGGCTGAACCGCTAAACCGATCTCAGCTCAAATTGATCCCGGAGAATCGGAATACCTCGGATTTAAGATATAATTCCTCGACAAAATGTTCCTTCAGTCGAATGTTGGCAGCGAGCTCAATGACTTACTCAAAGTGAAGCTTCCAGGAAAATCACGAAAAAGCCACTTACAGAATTAGTAAGTAAAAAGTATAGCAGAGTATTGTTATATTGTTATTAGAATATATACATACATAAATAAACCGATAACCAGAGTCTCTTAAGATTGAAAGCATTAAATATAAATTAAATAAGAGCAGGTTCTTGTCACTGCAGTCCTGATTACTAGTTGTCTGAGTTGCATTCCGCAGCCGAAGGTGCACTATATTTATATAATATGTTTTATTTTATATCTTTTAAAATGTATTATATAGAATTATGTAAATAAATGAATATGTATTTTTAATTAAATAAATATTTATTGTAATTTAATACTTTGAATTTTGAAATATAAATTACGATATTTTCTCAATAAATGAACTAGATATGGAAGTCACATTTTAATTCCACAAATATAAAACAAGAGATGCCTTATTTCTACTTCAAATAAATCACAATTTCAGAAGATCTATGACAGCGCTTTGCCAAGGAACGTTACGAGTCGAGTATATCACTCGCTGTAAGAACATACGACACCATTTCCCAAAATAAAAATATGAATAAAAGATTTTATAAAATTTAAATCTTAAAACTTAATCTACATTATAAAAATCTTTTCTGTGCTACAGGTCACAAGTTTTTTTTTTATCTCTCTCCCAACTCGTAGCTCGTTTTCAAGTTAAATTAATTACAAATTTCACCAAAAGCCACGACAATTTAACTAAAAGTTCTTTCCTATCAAGCTCATAACTACTTTTAATAACACGCAAAATATTACTTACGAGTATATACGCAAAACGGTCACTTTAGCGCTAGTTATAAACCACTCTGGTTTATATAGCGTTAATTTTGTCTAATACTTTTATTGTAAAACTAGCTGTCGCCCGTAACTCTGTCCGCGAGGCAGTAAAAAAAAACTTTATAAGTAGCCTATGTATTCTTCCTGACTATGTTCTACAGTCGTGCCAAGTTTCATCGAGATCCTTTGGGCCGTTCTGGAAATACCTTCAAACAAACATTTAACCATCTAAACATTATTTTCTATAAGTAAAAAAAAATCTTACGACATAAGTTATGGGAAAAATTTTGTCCCGTATGTTCTTATGCAACCTGGTTGCTTTCATATCACTGATGCAGATATGAACTTTGTATCTGTCAAATTTACATAACCTATTTTGTGAAAGACTTTTGGCGGCAGTGCATTTACACCCCCCCCACTACCCTTGCACCCCCAGCCCCCTGGGATGCTATCTATGAATATTTGCGCAATGTATTTTTGCTTCTTTTGCACTACCAAATGTGAAACACTGTGATATGCGCTATGTTACAGTTTGGAAAGGCGTTAAATAAAACAATGCGAGGAATAGAGGGGAAATTGTAGCTATTATAAATAAAATTTAGGTTAACTATGTTAATAGTTATTTTGTGCAATGGAAACCTTTGTTAACATTTATATTGGAATAATATAAGTTTGAATTTTCCGTTATTTGAAAGTAGTAATAGAAAGGCATTACATACTATCTCATTAACTTCCCCTTTGCTCTCTAACCTCCGTTAGAAATGGGCTAATAAGGGTTCCGTTTTTTTATTTCGAAGTATGGATCCCTAAAAAAGAAGTTATCTCTTAAATTAGTAAGAATAATTAAATGTAACTCGTATCCTTATTCTACGATTAAGTTTCTTCAAACTCAACGAACAAAGTATAACGTCAAATAATGGGCAAAGCAAACAAAGCACCTAAATTACGTATTTCGAGGCAATTAAATGTCCGCGGAGTTCTCATGCGGCTGGGAATTAGCATTGCCGACTAATTGCTGGCCAACTGCCGGCATACGGTGTACGGTCCAAATGTTAAGTTAATTGTAACTTAACAATAGCCTTTACATGTCCAACAGCTCAAAAACAATATACTATAACGGTCAGCATCACAAGTCGAGACCATGTTAACACTGGAGTTACTTCGTATGCTTGTTGTTACAATCATTTTTAAGTGTACTTACAAGCAGTACAAAATAAATCTTACTAATATTATAAATGCGAATGTTTACATGGATGGATGGATGGATGTTTGTTTGAAGGTATCTCCAGAACTGTTCAACGGATCTCTATGAAATTTGGGATATATGTAGATCATAGTCTGGAAGATAACATAGGCTACTTATTATGTTGTTTTTAATTCCGCCCAGGCGGAGTCGCGGCGAACAGCTAGTAAATAAATATTTTAAAAACCATTAGAAAATATTTATAAAAAAAAAAATGATAAAATTAATGGTAAACTTTAAATACTAGTTTAGAGATTTGCTAAGCGTTTAAATATATAAGTAGCACCAAAAAAATAGTGTAGTTATGAAGTCAGTACGCTAGTTTCTGTGAGGCTGTAAGCCACAGTAATTCATCGAGTAGCAAAGAGTGTTTGAATTAGCATTTCAAAGGCGGCTGCATGAGAGAGAATAATTAACTGCAAAAGACACTGCCGTGAGCCGCGCGCTGTCACCGGCCGGCGGAGACTGTGCCGTGTTTCTGTCGCTACTGCCTTTTGATAAAGACCTCATTATCACTTTTATGTTTTGTTTTACTGCTGATCAAGTTTATTAGATTATTTTAACTGTTCATAGCATGTTACATTATTTCATATTTTATTTATAAAAGTCACGTTCGTGGGATTGCGGAAAATAAACGTCTTTTAAACAATATAAATCTCATTACACCGTTATACAAAGGAACACAACAATTTTTACGTAACGTCCGTTTTCAATTCTCTCTTTGTTACATAATAAAGACATTGCATAGTATATTGTTTTAAAATCTTTTCAAGATTTCAGTGTATAGAAATGTAAAGTGCACAAGAAAATACGTGCTCGTATTTTGTTTCATTAAGTTGCATATTGTGTAACTATTATTTAACTAGCTGTCGCCCGCGACTATGTCCGCGTGGCAAAAAAAAACGTAATGAGCTAATGTGTTCTTCCAGACTATGTTCTACATCTGTGCCAAATTTCATCAAGATCCGTTGAGCCGCTCCGGAGATACCTTCAAACATCCATCCATCACTTACGGAGAGCGGCCTCGTATGGTCAGCGTCACCCACATTGTCTTCGGCTCCCGAGAGAGATAACAAAAACGGACATGTTAGGGGCACCACAAACAGCACTTACCTGGACTATCAATGGCCCGAAAGCGGCGTTGGGGAAAAAGAGGTAAACAATAGCGTAACAAATGAGGGGCGACATGCTTATCTATGTCGCCAAGCACTTGCAGAGAGCGGCCTCGCATGGTCTGCGCCATCAACGCCGCTTTTGGTTCCGGAGAGAAAAAACGGAATCAGATGTGCTACGGACATCACAAGCAGCATCGAATGGAGAGGTCAACGGACTGAGAGAGGAGTGGATGAAAATGGGGAATACAAAAAAGTAATAAAAGAGGGGTGGCGTGCCTATCTATGCCACCAACCACAAACGGAGGGCGGCCTCTTATGGACCGCGTCGTCCATACCTTTCCCGGATCCGGGAAAATCTACTGGAATTAAAATTAACAAAGGCAAAGTCAGTAGTATAAATGAAAGAAAAATAAAAAATGTACATACCATCTTCTCAATCAAGCGAAGGAAAAGGAACACAGCAGCCATGCAGCGGAAACCTGAAAAATGCAAGAAAACAATATTTAAGTCAATAGGGTCTATCATATTAGGTAATTGTAAAATAATGGTGCAAATATTGCGGCAAAAACGGCCAAGTACCAGTGCGGCTTCCTTGAGAGTATGTCCTCATACTCAGAGTAAAGCCGCACATTGCAGCAATATTTGCACCATTATTTAGTACTAAATTTACACACATTAGAACTATTTAATAAATTGTAATAAAATAAAGTTAACAAAGTCTCCGACCCATAAATATGTCGGGGGATCTCGGAAAAAAAAAACATCCATCCATCCATCTAAACATTCATATTTATAATATTAGTAAGATGTGAATTTAGTTTGAAATATTTAACAAAACAATATTTATATTTTTAATTTCATTTTATAATAGCTTTGATATTTTGATAACGTTATACAAATTTGTAAGTGATCAAAGTGTCAAGTCAAGATAGGTTTGGCAAAGCGCGGGCTGGTGCGGCGATCACGTTTTAGAGATTACAAACCCATTTAAATCATAGAAACTTCAATGGTGCGAATGTAAGAGGCGGCAGGAAGTTATACAAGTGCAATTAGCATTAATTATTAGTTGGGAATATTCAGCACCAGTTAGCGGAGGTAGAGCTCAGTTCCACGGACCTGCTCGGTTGTCCGAGTGGGCGGAGAGGTGAACTCCGACGTGGCGCGTCCCCGGGTGGTGGATAGGGGAACGCCTCGGCCTTCTGCCGGGGTAGGGCTTCGGCCCCGCGAACCAAACACTGGTAGGTTAGTTAGGGTAAGCTAGGTTAAGTAGGTTAGCTAGGTTAGGCTGCGGGTCCCTTGTGGGCCCGCAGAAGAGAGGGCGGCGCTCGCCACAAGGCGAGCGTCTATTAGGTTAGTTAGTTATGTAAGTTAGATTAGGCTGCGGGCCCACTTGTGGGCTCGCAAAAGAGAGGGCGGCGCTCGCCGATGGGCGAGCGTCTATTAGGTTAGTTAGTTATGTAAGTTAGGTTAGGCTGCGGGCCCACTTGTGGGCTCGCAAAAGAGAGGGAGGTGAGCCCGAGCTGAGTACCACAGGGAAAGGTGAGGGCGAACCTATAGGTTAGTTTAGAGTAGGCTAGGTTTAAGTTAGTTAAGGTAGGTTAGGGTGCGGGCCCACTTGTGGGTCCGTACAAGAGAGGGCGGCGAACCCGAGCTGAGTAACTGCCCTTTTCAGGGCAGCGAAAGGTGAGGGTAAGCCTATTGTGGAGGGTGGCGCGGCCCACTTGGGTCGTGGCCGCCGGTCGGGACGTGGGAGCACGACCTCGGTAACACTCTGCTTGCAGAGCTGTTATGCGATGGCGTGTGATCCTGCGTCCCATCGCGTAATCCCGATACCATCACCGGGACCGCGGGCCCCTGTCTTGATCAAGACGGGGGCCAAGAGGTGGGTCTCTATAAACCCTGGCGGCACCAGCGGGGGAGGCGGGGATTCCGAACCTGCATTGCACGGTGTCGTCTTGAGGAGCGCCTAAGGGCGCAGCACCCCTTCGGGGGTGCAGAGAGGGCCCCTTCCCGGGGCGGTCAGTGGGGCGTCGCGGTGGCAAGCTCACGCGATCCCGTGGCGCCCCACACTATGGCCATGAGGGAACAAGGAGGTTTAGTGGGTATGCTCCCATTCGGGGAGAGAATCTCACATAACTCGCGTGTCTTCCCCGAGGCACGGAGTATGCATTAAGCATTCCTCCTTGTATAAAAAAAAAAAAAAAAAAAAAAAAAAAAGGTAGAGCTCAGTTAGAGCGCCCTCACACCAACTATTCTTCTCATAAGAAGAAAATTGATGACAAAACTAACGAATTATTAGAAACTAACTAGCAAAAAGAGGTGCTTTAGGAGGGCTGGCGAAACTTTCTACTTTGTCTTTTTATTAATATAAGATACTAATAATCGCCAACGACTCCTTCCGTAAAATAGAATTTCTACGATACGATTATACATATAAAAATAAATTGAAATTACTGTGCTAAAGCACACATCTGAAAGAATAATACTTTCTTAGTAAAGTGTATCACAAAACTGGAAACATTGTGGGATAGTATAGGACTGTATTCGTTCGCCCTGATTACTAGAAATTGAGACGCAGGAAAGCTAGATATAACTTTTTCGTAGTAAAATAATTTTTGCAAAACAATTATCAACTACCAAAGGTGGGCATTAACTCGTTAATCCGTTAATCGTTAATTAACGAAGTTAACATTTTCCTTAACGGATTAACTTTTAAGTTAAATTCAAAAAGTGTTAACGCTCTTGTTAACTTCCGTTAAATTTCACTTCCGTTAATTTAGTCCGTTAATTGTTACAATAGACACTTATTGACGTGTTGTCATTTTAAGTTATGCATCAGGCTACATTCGTAAGTTCGGCTATGTTCGGTGACCGTCGGCGAGTCGAATGGTGAACGAGAACGAGAACGAGCTAGTGTGATGCATGTTATACAATATACCGAGCGGCCGGGATAGACGTGATCAAAAGAGTACCACAGAATCCCTGTTAGAAAATAGTGACGATTTAAACAAACTTACCTCTATCAAATATTGCGAAGTTTAGGCGCTAGAAACCTTCAAAGTTTATTAATTATTTCACATTTATCACACAAATATCTCGAAAAGACTTTATTACATTTTTTTCACATTAAAACTGGTTTTCATTTATTTAACATCACTTTTTTTAGAACAAGACTTTGTAATAAAATCAACATAATGTTCGAAAACACTTTACTCTTAATACAATAATTGTTATACGTGAGACGCAAAATCTATTAAAAAAGATAAACTCTGCGTTGAATTGCAATCAAAATAATCGAGTGTGCATTACTCTTCAACGTCGTACCTAAAATACAACTAAACTTTGTTGCAGACAAAAATGTTTATTTTAATATTGGAGTTTAAAGACAACAAAAAATATAAAAAAAAAATAGTTTATGGTTCATTTGAAAAAGCGTACAAATAGGATTTTTTGTCATTGCGTAGATAAGAAACAAACAATGAAAAATAAATTTAAAAATACGAAAGACGAAATGTGCACGCAATAAACGTTCCTCAAAAACAAAAGGGATTTAGGTGTTTATTACCGTCGTTTGTTTTTTTGGGGCTTCTTCATAGTCAACGAAAAATAATTTTAACAACAACTAAAATATGAACAAAGGATCAAATGGACAGCCGCACAGAGAATGCGATAACGAACTCGATGGATTTATGGCCCCAACCCTTCTAATGGTCGGGGATGCACGTGCGCTGCGCAAAGACAATAGCGAAGATAATTTGTTTGTTTGCAAAAAAAAAAGTATACGACAAAACGAGAAAGAATGAGGAAAAAGATAAAATAATTATGGTAGTGAAATAATGTTAAACTGTGTTATACTAAATTTAATATATGAAATGTCGCCACAAGTGACCTTTACAAAAAGACATCGACTTTTTTTACGTATATCGAAAGTTTATTTTAAAATTAATCGAATGTCGTTGAAAATAATTCAAAACATATTCTTACTAATTAACTATAACGATTTTATAGGTGATAAGAAAGAGAGAAGACATCACCCGCGATCGGTTGTTTTCGTTATGTCGTGTAACTTATGCTCTATACACTGAGAGTAATTTAACATATCGACGGCAGAAAGCGGAAATGTCGTATCTCAAAATATCTAGTTTTACACCAGAGCCAAAAAGCTATTTCAAAAAAATCACAACTCCTAAATTAATAAAGATAGGAAGTTGAACTTTGGAACGTATTTCTATCAATCTAAGCGTTATTTGATACTGTTAATTGGTATGTCCTAAAGTTACTAATCCATTGATTATTTTTACTAGTTACAGCAATTGATGTTAACTTATTTGGGCCAATTTTTGAGATACGACATTTCCGCTTTCTGCCGTCGATATAACAATAGATCGGACGATAGATCATTAGATGATAGAAGTTATCGAAGGCATCTCAGTTGTATAGTTTGATGCGTTGAGATGTATCACTGGATTGGTTATGTAGTTTATTTATCGATGTTATAATAAGTTTCCTCTGATGTTAGAAGTTTTATTAATAAATCTATATTAATAAATAAAAAGTACGTAAAAAATGATAAGTCTGTTCGTGGGTCCTAAGGTAAAATAAAATAAAAAAATATTACCAAATTATACATAAAACTAAATGTTCAGTTGTTGGAGTATGAGCAAATGAATATCCGGGTGCAAATAGTAACAGATAAATGTAAATACTGCACAAAAGTTTTGATTGTTTTCTTTTGAATATTATCACATGTCTTACTGTTTAATAGAAAATTTGTGTTGTCTAAATTTAGTTAGCTCTCTAAATCCGTGACGTCGGATTGTCGATAAAAAAATTGACTGAAAAAGTCAATTGTCCATCATTGTCAGTGTAGTATATAAGTGTGTGTAACTAGTGCATGCTATGTCATTATTATGGTACAGGCATTAGTACATCGCTCCTATTGTCTAAATTATATTTTAGTATATTATATAACTAAACTATAGATAGGATTAGCGCTCGCCCGAGATTTCGTAAGGGCAGTAAAAAAATAGCCTAAGTTCTATTGAAAGTCTCGACAAAATCGGTCCATATGATTCGGAGATTATTCATATGGCAATTGCCTTATACTCGTAATATAAACAAAAATTAACTTTAACTGTTAACTTTAACTTGCGTTAAATTTTCCTAAATTAAACGCTTTAACGATTAACGAAGTTAAATTTTTATTTAACGAATTAACGATTAACGAAGTTAACTTTTTGATTAACTGTGCCCACCTATGTCAACTACTAGTTTTAGTGATATTTTTCTTAATTACATAATACATAAATCCGTTTTGTTTTGATCACATAGTTCATGGTAAAAACCTTTACAAATGTAAGATCGTTTAGTCGTAAATAATGCCGGCATAACAATATGTCGGTCTAACCGCCCACTTCGGAACTCAAGCGGTTAACTAGCAGGCATACGTAATCGAGTGAGCCTCAATGTAGTTTGAAATTTAAACAAACCTTTGTACATTTTAATCCGATCATTAGACGCGTAATTTAGAAAGGATGTCCGAGAACGTAAGCCTTATTTAATTAGGGCGTAGACCGCACGCCCGCCTGCCCGCCTGCCCGACCTTGCCCGACTCTCTTGTGGGATAAATCAACTCGGTCAAACCTTTTGTATGCTTTGTGCCTATTAAATATGGACATTGCTTACACTAAAACGATTGACTTTAAAAGCCGATGCCTATTTTTATCTTGTAAACATCAAATATAATATAACAATAGCTAATTCAAACAGTTCCGAATAGAAATCTATCTTTAGTTTTCATGAATTAAATCAACAGACATTTCAATTGATCTTATAACGTCAACTATTTCTAAGTCAAAACTCTATCCAATTAAGTAACAATCTGTTACCTTCATACTCTGAGAGATACCTAAAATTGAGCTGAACGATCAACTTGGGCTATTCCAAGAATACAACTAGTATTCTAAAACTAGGAACTGCTAGGAAATATTTCAAATGTAACTTGAATTAAATTATTGTTATATTCAACAAGCTCCTGGCTTCAGCTGTTACCTAAATTATGATCCACGTTTTTCATTTAATTTCTAACTAGTTGCCTCCCGCGACTCCGTCGAAAATAAAAAATAAACTTGATTAGTGACCTACATATATCTTAAATTCATCAAGAGACGTTGAGCCGTTCTGGAGATACCTTCAAACAAACATCCATCCATCTAAACATTTGCATTTATAATATTAGTATGATAAACCTTTGATATAGTTAAAATAAGAAGATACAGTATATGAATCCAGCGCCATCTATATTTATAGAGTAAACTAAATTCATCTAAAACTTGTGCCTATTTAATTTAATTTTGATGTTATTTTAATGTAATAAATTAGAATAAACAGTTTCCAAAGAAAAAATTCGTTAACAAGCTACGAGAAGATAAAATTTAACACAAAAACTTGCGCTCTACAATCAAGAAGTCTTTCAATAACCTTGTTATTTTACAGAATGATCTCTTAAGCTGGGGCCCTTTAATTATCTGAGAGGAGAGGCCCCTTGTCTTAAACGATGTTTACCTGAACATTACCAGTTTAATACGAGTCCGTGTCTTGTCTACGAAGCGTTTAATTGCTTTTCTAAGGGACCCACTAAATTAACGAATTTTGTAACAGTTGTAAAACAAATTTAATGCTGTTTAAATAATTCTAACGGTGGCATAGCGAAATATTATTTATACAATCTGCATGTTCTAAGAAAATCTAGGAATTATTATTGTACAACTGGTGTCTATCACATGGTTCGGAATTTGCAGCAATAATTATAAATCACGAGAAATTATTCGTTTTAAAGAATTATAACAACAATGTATAAAACAAGTATCTATCATCGTATCAATAGCTCATAATTGTAACAAAGTTAGTGTGTTCTAACTTAGCTGTAACTTGGACGCTAGGGGGCAGCACACTCATCAAATGTCCTCTGCGCACAACTAACTTAAGCAATAACTTTGAGGTTGATGATGTAGAGATGTAACATGGCTTGCATTTCTCCTTTCCATACATAAAACTTATGTATTATATGTTTGCTATTTGCAGTTGATAGAGATATAATTACTCATGTTTATTGTTATTTATTTTTGGTGTATTTATAAAAGTGATTTTGAATATTTGAAATTAATTTATTCTTCCCAAAGAGAGTTCCGGCCATAAAAATTAAGCCAAAATATTAATGTTTATAAAACTTTGTGCGCAGACTCCACGTGAATGGAATGAGGCCAGGAAGATGATGATGATGTGTGCTGCTTGCAAATTGGGTCAATAACATCAGTTAAATTACATATAACATTTGCAACTAATTGCCACACTCTATTTAACAATCCTACCTACACAAGCAATTTGGATTTTCTCTTCTGAATATTGAAATAACTTAGAAGAAAATAAATTCTTGTAAAATATTATATTCGGTGCTTAAAAAACAGAGATTGACAAAAGAAAATGAAGGTAAACGTTTATATAACAAAATTCATTTCATTTTTTTAGTCTCAGCCTTTTGAATACAATGAGGGGAACGTGAGTGGAGTGCAGATGTCTTTATGAAAATAATCGACGGTCAAAAAGTATAACTTAAGCCGTCCATTGATACCGCGGTCACGCGCCGAGCGCGCTCTCTGTCATAAAACGGAAATAAATATTGGCTCAATTCGAAGACGAAGATCATTCTTGAACAATACAACGTTTAATCAAGTAACAAGTTAAGTAATTGTCTAGAAAACAAAACACACATCTAAATATATAATATAAATAAAGACAAAATTAAAACTGACAGCTTCATAATATAAGGGTCGGTACAGATATTGAATTTTCATTCTTTATTCTACATATTTCATTTAGCACAGATGATCTCTCTATATAAATGTATATTGATATAATTCGACTGTAAATAATGTACATATATGTACATATATATTGTCTGATTGCTTAAAGACAACGCGCTGCCGGCATATTGCTTTGAATACATCCTGCCAACATATAGTTTACGCTAAATGATCAAAGGGGTTCTGTAATATGTAACATGTCTTGTAGTCTTTATATTAATCAAACTATTATTAAGCTAAAGTATCTGCTGTAAGCTAAGTAAGCTGTAAAAATATTTACAAAGCAAATTAGTAGGGTTTATTTTACGCTTGCCTTGATAATCTTTTTTATATGTGTTGAAAAATATTTTTATAACAGGAAGCCCAAATGTTACGATAGGCTTCGCACTATTTGGTATCATGAATTTTAGTAAGTACATTACTCTTTTTAATAGCTTTTAATTTTGTTCGAAGTAAGTAGTTATATTTGTAGAATCAAGTATAATATTTTGTTTACATTTTAACTTAGGTTTTTTTACTCGTACAATCTTTAAAGCTTTCCATAAACAGAACTTATCTCTGTAGTCTATGTGATCGTATTTATTGAGGAACAGATCGAGTGCTACATGTTTTATATACTTTCTGGAACTTAACAACATCTGTGCAAAGTTCTCTGTGCATATTTTAGAGAGAAAATTGTGTTATTTAGTATAAAATTTCTTATAAAATTGTAACTTATTTCAGTTTACAACAGGATACGTTTGAATACAATACGTTCCAGTACTTTATTGTAAATGAGATAAAATCCGTTGATACTGTTGCACCAGATTCAGATGGAAGTTTTGTTTGTGATAAATATAAATACTAATAACTTCTAAGAGAAATTCTAAAGAATACTTTTGTTTTTATCATTAATTTTTTTTTTCAGCTTCATCGGTTTGATAGCGCACATAACAGTGACAAAGTAAAGACATATATAAATATGTATTTGGGACGTTTCTTTAACTCATCGTTCGACTTTTTTCATATAGAGTACACGGAGTACATGGCAGAGTTCAAGTCTCTACGCCGTAGCTTATTGCTACGACAAAAAATAAGGTCTACAAAGTTATACATTAACTCTTAAACATGATACGTAGAGCACAAAAGTTCCGTACTTCCCGTACGTACCGTAGTTAGTACTTGTTTTGGTGTACAGGATTTCCTCTAGGATTTAAACAATTTAATTTGAACATCAAAACCGGCAGCTTAAAACGTTTCATCGTATTTGTGAGACAGAGCGGCAGGTGCTTAGTTCCCGCGCACGTTCTATGAATGGAAATTACATTGTTAATTAGTTGGAGCAGCTGACAGTAGTCTCTGCGAGCATATAACATAGCGCACGAACAGTATAACTTCATCAATGTAATGCCACTTTTATATTTTATAAAATATTTAAATCGTTTTTCCAGTCTTTAAATATAGAACGCATTGGTGTAAAAACGCCTAAAACAGTTGATTTTTTTACTTTGTCTTTTCTGTTTTTGTATATTCTATGTCTTAAATCATTGAAATGCATGAAAGTCGATTTTAATTATTACATTATGTTTTATATGACTTTGAATAAACTTTTAATAATTCCTTGTTAAAAATGAAAATATTACTTCGTTACTAGTAACTACTGTGTTTGTATATTTTTTAAACTTGTATAGTAATATTACTTTACTAATAATGTACAACATTTTTAAAAACTTATTACATTGTAATTTTATTTCTCCGAAATTCATACCCTTCTTTCGATGTTTTAAACATTTTAGTAAAACTTGAGCAAAGTACGGATTCTTATAATTAAATTTATATTTTATGATGTAAATTTCTGCGAAATAAAATGGAGATTGGATTAATAGAATTAAAAATTTAACTTGATTCAGAAAGAAATTTTAAATATCATCTTTACTAAAAACTTTATAATATTTAATATTACCTGTAAGTATTCTACATAGTATTAAATCAAAGTACGGAGATTAATTTGGAATATTTAATCAGGGAGGCTCCGAGAAGGGTCACTGGCACGATTATAAACACTCGGTCACACTGACGGGATACTGAGCTCTTTGCCTACGACTTATAGCGATCCAAGTCAAAAGCTGAAGCGTATTAACAAAATAGGCACAAAACGCAGCAAACATACGACCTGTTTTAGTTACAATAATATGACGGCAACTATTTTATTTCTACCAAGTGAATGACGTCTTTTACATAGTCTTGTTATATAGTCAGTTTTTGCTAGTCGCTTATGATCAGTATTACACCGTCACACCATTTGTTAAATAAATGATAATTTTATCTATGTAAGTTATTTTAATGGCTCTACTATCTATTAATTATTGTCTACGGTACAATATCTATTCATTTCATTGCTTTGTTTGAGAACCAGACTACGGATGATTAAAATGATGTGGGAAATGACGTCATTGTAAGCATTTTTAATGTACATCGTTAATGTTTTGTAATAATTTTTGGACTGAGAATTTATTAGTCATGCGGAAGGTTTGCCGATGACTCTCCCTCCCACTAATACCGCGCTCGTCTGCTCAGTACAGTCAGTTACGAATGACGTCATGAAGCCATCGGCAAAACTTTTACGTACGTGTAATATGTCAATTATTTACCGCTTCTGTACTTACTTTGGACCGCACCCCAAAGTTAAGCCCTACGACTTGAACCTAGTTCGCTGCGTAATTTCACGGAACGACCTCTTAAGCGTGGCCCTTCAGTTGTCTGACTGTAGCCTCTTAGTTGCCTTAATTAGTGTTCACCTGAAAGTTTGTGCTTTGACATGACTCAGCGGCAACGGTGGGTCACGTTTGCTTAACCCGGCTCCTTGCAAGTTTCTGGCTAAGTAAACTTTAACTTTACACTACTTAAGTTACTTCAGTCTCTGCCTTAAGTAATAAATACAAACATCTGACATCTGTTTATATTTGAAAATGCGCTATAATTTTGTAACAAACGTATTGATTTTTACGTCTCCTTATCATTGTGTGCAAATTTCAAATAATTTTTCGTTGTATAAAAATGCACACAGAGCGAAAAATAATTTATATGTAAAATCAAATAAAACGAAACAGTCTTTCATTAAGCTTCACATGAGAAAAGTAATTTGAATGTATATTATTCAACTTATCATATTGTCTCAATAAGAAATTGATAAATGGCTTCTGTGATATTATTTAATTATGGAAATGAAAGAAAAACGCTATATAATTTATCTACTGGAATGAAATTTTTAAGGACAGTAAACAACACTCTTGATAATATTTTATTAAAAATAAAAATTAACCTTAATGAAACAACCCTAGAACAAGTTTAATGATGGTAATAAATCTTAGATTATTACTGTCATTTAACTAAATCAAAGTTTCGAGTGAAATCTATGGCATTGGCGTATATGCACTTTGGAAGATAAGTTGTTATAAGTTCTTAAGCTTAACTTAGTCTTTACTTAGCATCGAATAAGTATTAAAAACGTACACTAAGGGCCTTCATAAGCGCTCAATCAATCTGAAAGCTACAATAAGTCTTCGTTAAAACATATTGAAAAGGTTTACCTAAAACATTAAAGTATCAATATAGTGCCATTATTAAATTCGTGCGGCGAAAGCTTTGCCCTTGTCGCTATAGTTAATTAATAAATTCTGTTTTCGAGCTAATCCCTGACGGCCGTTGTCCACCATATTGAATCAATCGTTTGGTCAACGTGGGACTATGATTTATTGAATATTAATATTAACAGAATTTTTATAACTTTATTGTTTAATTTTTTGTAAAATAAAATAACTGAAGCACTGACACGCACCTTAGTTAAAGGGAACTTTTTAATTTTTTCGGCAATTATGTTACTTGATATGTTATTATAATACAACTAGCGGTCGCCCACGATACCGCCTGCGCGGAATTAAAAAAATATTGATAAGCTTTTATGTTCTTTCAGACTATGTTCTAACTCTATGCCCAATTTCATCGAGATCCATCGAGCCATTCTGGAAATACAACCAAACAAACATCTATCCATCCATCTAAAAATCCGTATTTACCTCTATAATATTAGTAATAAATTGCATTCTTAAAGTTCTGGCAATATGTTATGACTTACGAGTATTCATTTTATTTTTAGGACATTAAAAAAAGTAATTATACAATTATATAGTTTTTGACTGTAAGTTAAAATCGAAATTCTAAAAAAAGTGCAGGTTTATTTAGCGTTGATGTTTTTTAATCTGCGTGTTTCAATCGAGGCCTCCCTCAGTGTTGTAGGCTGAATAGGTTTTTACTCTCGCTGATTTATCGCGGCCCTTTATGTTCGTTAAAGTGGATTGAACTCAGCGACATATTCAAGCGGATTTCGAAAGCGTTCTGTATTTAACAGATCCCTTGTTGACGAAGGCTTTATTAATTAAATGCTTCAATAAACATTATTGTTTTCATTGTATCACAAATACAAAAGTGTGTTAGTTATTATTATTGATTTGTAACCTTATAACTCAGAGCGGTAAGCAGTGATCACGGATCTCCATTTGCTGTGGCCAAATGAACCTCCGCAATCCACTTTCCGCCATTTCGGGAGACGGAACGTGACGGCCGGCGAGCCACGTCGCCGTCTTTTTCTCCCGGGAATTCACTCCTATGTGCGGGTTGCATCACGATGTTTTCCTTCACCGTATGAACGTCGGATAAATGAACATATGTAAATCGAAAAACACATTGGTACGAGAACATGGCGGGATTCAAACCAAAGACCTACAGATTACAAGTCAAGTGCTTAAACCCTTAGCCACCGACGCTCTTTATTATTAAATTCTATTCGCAAGTGGGCACTCTATTAAAAAAATATTAGCCGCCGGGGCCGGTTCGAAGGGGGCGCCGGTTTGTACAGAGTAGAGAGTAGATCCGACACGTATACCAGTCGTAGTTATTAAGATTAGCCCACTGGGTTGTCAGAAAAAAAAAACAATACCAAAAGTTTTAACTTTATTACGTTAGAGAAAGCGCGTTTATTCAGTCTCAAAAATGTATGAGAGTACTTCATATTATAATTTCACATACGTGTACAGAAATGTTGACATGTGGCAATTTCCTCACATTACGGAATAAAGCAAACTAACGCAAATGCATTCCGCGAGAGCCGACGTAACTTTGAAGAGATCCTCAAGTTGTCTGCGCAACGCTGAAGTGCGCCATTCCACGGGGGTCTACGAGCAGGGGAGCGTAACGTGGCGACTGTCATTTACGCGCCCGTCGCGACTGCGTTTGTTATTTAAATGAAGACGCAGTCGACGAGACAAGGACTTTTTATCTTATCATTACATGTAATTTACTTCTTAAGAATTTCTTAGGTAAGGTTTATGAAATCTTGGACTTGAGGATTAAAATCACAATATGTTTATTAAATTATATAGTAAACGAAAATGAAATATATATTAAGTGTATTAGAATTTTGTTTTGAAGGACCTGCCTTTCTGTCTACTTGTCTACTGAAGGTAATGCAGGATGACTTCAAGCTTGCTGTTATTTTATATCAAAATAAAAATGTTTAGTACCCCTGAAAGTTTGTTTACATGCTCTATCTCGTTTCGTTGCTCAGTCATTTTACAGTCAGTTCAATGCTTTGATGTGTATATATCAATGCAAATTTAGAAGCAGATTAAAGCGAGTGTTATGAAGTGATGCACGTAAGCACGAGTACGCAGGTGTTGTATGCACCGGCAGCTTGTTTGAAGGCTACCATCGGATTTACATGCGGAGAGCGCTGCCACGTTCTCGCTCGCAGCTCGCAACGCTTCCTGCTGTCAAAATTCATCACATTTACATCTCTAGTTCACTTGATACTGAATGTATAAGGCATTGCTCCAAACTACATCTGAGATTAGTTTCACAGTATTCGGAAACACTTGTCACTGATTCCATTTCTAGTTTATTGTTATGTCTCTTTATTCTTCTTGGAAATAAATTTGGAAGAGTTTTTTTTAATAATTGAGGATTAAAATGTTAATTTTTACCTACGTAATATTCACAACATGGATTATTAATATAACGTACATTGTTTTAACGAATGAACTGACCGAATGTTTTACACAAAAACAAAAACAGCAGCGATTGATTGCCAGTTAAAACTGAATGGATAATCGAAAGCTTTCCCGAGCACATTTAAAGTATCAAAGATAAATAAGCAAATGGATTCCATTAACTTATCATATCGACGTGATAATAAATTGATAAATGCCGTTTGCAATATTTTTCCAATCAAGGAAATGAGGAAAAGGAACGTGAGAAATTATATCTGCTCGTCGATCGCAAGCTTTGGCGCGACTGCGATCAAACGGAGCGGAGCAATTCAATGATAATATAAAGGAGAAAAATAATCTCGAATTCGGAGAAATTTAACAGATCTATGATAAAAAAAAACATAACATATATAAAAAATATGTAATTTTAAATAAGTATAACGTCGACAAAATTTCACGCGCCTCCATTTTTATAGCTGTCGACACCTTCTTGTCCACGTGTTAGGTACTAACCAGACCAGGCGATACACCATTCCGCCCTCTTCATTTCTACGGCCTCGTCAAATGTTAGGCACACGTGGCTTTAACAATATGTTGATTAAAACAGGGCCCGTTTTTATAAATATTATAAATATTGACGAAACTTCGGTTACCTACAACAATTATAGAAAAACTAGCTGTCGCCCGCGACTTCGTATAGAGACTCCGTAAATAGATGTTGTCCGATTCTCAGACCTACTCAATATGCTCACAAAATTTCATGAGAATCGGTCAAGCCGTTTCGGAGGAGTTTAACCACAAACACCGCGACACGAGAATTTTTTATATTAGATAAAATCTTATTAATAATTCCTCAACATAACTAGGTCACGAATGCATAGCTGATCTTAAGCAAAGGCTAAGTGAATAGTTGGTAAGTAAGTTTTAGCCGGCGCTGTCGACTTTGCCGTTAAGTTTCCATTAAGTCTGTATATTTTGTGACACTGTGTGTTCTTCGTCGGTCAAAATTTGTTAAAGCTTACTTCAACTTGATTTAATTTTATTTTCATCGAAGACTCGCTTTTTATTAATATATCTTGTTTTAATTTATCCAGCACCTAGGAAAAAATATTTTCATGTAATAATTTTGGAAAAAAAAATTCACTTTACTGTTTATTTAATCATAGTTCTTTCTTACTCTTACTATGGAACATGGAGCGAAAAAAATAATAATAATACGTTCCAATATTCGATATTAATCAGGATTTTTTTAATCTATTGCCTTTATGAAAATGTATAGAGGAGGGTCAGAAACAAATCGTATTGCAGTGGCCGAGGTCGGAGGTCGCCGGAGAATCGTTCACTAGATTGTTTCACACTCGATCAGTTCGCTCGCTGAACCGGAGCGATGGCTGCGTCAGAAATAATCATTCGTCTGACGCCGCGTCACGCCAACTGCTAGATTAAAAACGAAATCGAAACACGTCGCTCACACTCTGACATATTGTCTTAACAATGATGAAGATTTGGTAAACCAGCAACCGTAAAAGGGTGGATGTTTTACAAATATTATTATTATTATTGTTGTTACTAAGATTAGTTCATTGGAGTACCGTACTTAAAAAAAACTTGAGAGGTGTCAAGGGACACCCGGATGGAACGAAGTTCCTATGAATTTTCGTTATATATTGTCACGTCGTTGCCATGGTTACTATAGCAAAAAGTGTCGTGACAACTTTTCGTAAGAATTTTTTCCGTCTAGCCCCCTTTCACAACGCGCGATAAGGAACTTCGTTCCAAAAAAAAATTGTCGTCGTCTTTTCGAAATTACAAGTATTAGAACAATGTACAAAAAATCGAGCTATGTTTCGTAACTGAGAGTTTCGTATTTTAATACAAATCCTACCTGGCTCGAATCAATAATATCAGGCACAATAGCCAGTGGGTCAGTCGGCGCTCGACGTCCGCAACAGATATTGTCAATTTAGCGCCGTCATTTATTGTTTTATTTAATCTGTTCATAATAAAAGCGGTCCGCGGGCGCCGCGCCGGCGATACAATCTCACAGTGACATAATAACACAATGCCTATCGTTTTGGTATTTCATTGCAATAGGGAATATTAAATTTTTGAAACGTTTGACGTCATGTTGAATAAAATTAATTTTAACATATTTTTCGTTCAAAAAGTTAGTAGTTATTTTTGAGTGTCGTAGTTGTGATTGCAAGTTCGGGCAATGGTCATATATTGTTAACCTTTTTTCCCTTTACCCTATCGAATTTATTTTTATCATGCTATAAATTTGAATAACACGTAACTTCACGATGGCCGTTGAATTTAGTGAATCATAATTTCGTTAACGTAAATTAGCTCTTCAAAATATATATTGTTAATTATGATTTACTAAAAAAATTAATATAATAAAATCATCGCGAGTTGGAAATCGATAAAAAAGTTGTGTGAGATGTAATTATTTTTGATTATTTATTTATTTCTTTATTCATAACTTATATTTTTTTTACTTCAACTTTGTAGTAAACAGTCTGTGACGCGAAACTCCAAGCTACATTTTAAACTTCTTCTTAGATTGAAAATTTCTGTTGAAATTAAACTAGAAAATTACTAAATAAAATAAACTTTTATAAGGGATGAGAAGAAATCACGTAAAGTACTCAACAGAATAGCAAAATTTTTTTAATTTACATTTTATAAAATGTATACTTATTTACAATCTCAACGAAACTTCAATATATTTTTCTAACTTGTATTACTTTCATGAAATTCAACGTAAAATCTAGAATATATTAATATTTTCCATTTCAATTCCATATTAAATTGTTCAGTCATAATTCAAGTAAAATCTGATTATGCTAAGGTGAGAGGCGAAGTTTCGTGTAAGAAATTGCAAAGAATAAGTAAAATTAAATTTGCAATTTGGTTCCAAGTTAGCGGAGGGTAGGTGTAAAAAAGATTGATTAACGTTTCCACCGACAATTCCTATAATTAAACAATTAAATTATGTTTGAAGTTTAGATCCTTGATCATATTTCTCCTTCACAGATAATATCTGTCATTCTTTTTAACATGTACGTGATAAAATTGATTAATATTTTTAAGAAAATTTAAAAATAGACACATCTCTGGGATATGTTACACCGTTTTGAAATAATATCTAATTAATTTCTAGATTATTTGATTCTAATAAAATATCCAGTATGGGTGAATAATTATGGCAATAAGTATAGTCTTGTCTCTAACTTGTCTTATAATTTATTTTTTCACAGAATAAGTTATCTCCTTTATAACATAAAGTTACATTATTTTTAAAGTTAATTCATTTTAAAGCTGTAATTTATCTATTTGAATAAAACGCGTTTTATTATGCCATAACTTATGAGAGAAAATAGCATCCTAAGCTAACGGCAAAGTTAGTGTCGCCCTCTTGCGCTTTACTTGCGGACTTAGACACAACTTACTCGACAACTATTCAATTAAGTTTCTCTGATCGTCTCGCTAAGCCGGCACTTTTGAATCCTGTTGCCATGGCAATCAATGCATTCTAAATGTTTCCGATAGAAAGTTTTAGTTACATTTTAAATATTTTTTTTTCTGAAAGTAATAAAAATGACAATTCTATTGCTTTGAATAAATAAGGTTATTTTTATAAATATAAGCGTTGAATTTAAATATCGAATCAGAGGCTCGTGATATTTATTTCACACCTTCATTGTTGTTTTTGACAGCTTAAAAATTAATTCGATAACGAAGTAACACTTTCTTAATGTAAATCTTTCAGTCATTGTTCATTAATCACGTTCTTAACTAAAAGTATTTTTTGTTAAACTAGCGATTTCCCGTGACTTTGTCAGCACAAAAAAGTACCCTATAAAATGCTTGCATGCATCTGCAACCTTGTAGTCAAAGTCCTGTTAAATCAGCCGGAGATTGCCCGGAACAAACGCGGATTTTCGTATAGACATACAGACATACAAAGATGATGCGACCAAATAACACTGATCTACTAACACTCTTCGAATTTGACCTGATGTGCGTCGCCGGTTTAACTGGAAAATAATTCATACAAAAGTGGTATGAACAGGTTGTTTACATTACAACTGTCTGAACTTAAACCATCTAAGTCGCATCACTTTTTAGTATGGACGATGCATGTTTATGTCTTCCAAATCAATATATCTTGCGTCATTCAACGAACACGTATGCTTTGATATAAAACACTAGAAGCTGGTGATGCGGAATGATTCGCTGTATAAATAATTGCTTGTGAGCCAGCGGGCGGGGCTGCGGCACGAGCCGGAGTGAGGCGAGCGAACCGAAAGTGATACAATATTGAACGCCTACAGTTGCGAGTGCCGATAGTTCGATGCTTTGATTGCATTTTAGTCATTCGGCATGTTTAGTGGGAAACTACTATTGTGGATGATTTTATTTTGTATAACCTGTTCTAGGTCTATAGGCGCTATGAATTATACTTTACAAGCAAAATTAAACACATCAGAAATCGATAATATTTCAATTACTCTGTTTTATATAATCGCTTAAAGGTCAATAGGAGATTAACGTTTTCCAACCTTTAAACCTAAATTAAATAAAAACACGAGAATCCTCCGCCGGACAAATTACCAAGTTTTATTTCGGAAATGTCTTTGCATTTATTTAAACACGAGAGTTCAAAGCGAAATAAATTAATTTAATTTCTAACCGACCTTCCCGACAATCTTTGGCGAGTTCAAACTCTAAATTTCCTTTCGAAATTACTTGTTAATTGTTCCCAAAACACTCCGCCTCTGCAATTATGAATTCTAATAAATGACTTGAGCAACACTTTCATTTCAGAACGCCCTTGCTCTGCCCTCACACAAACCGTTTACGAAAGTTTGGACGTGCGCAGACTGGATTATAAGTGAGAGTAAGTTCTCACGATCAAACTATCACAGTTTGGTGAAAGATGGAGAGTTTCTCAAAGTAGAGAATAAAATTAAAAAGAATAGCTTTTATCCCCATCTTCCAGTAGAACGAAACGTTCCAATCTTATTGAATAAGTAAATACATGTTTTGACCGAAGGTAACCTATTTCTTGGAGCGAATAAATCCTGCTCGCAAACTCTTTGTGCGGCGCATAAATATTAGCAGGCGATGTGTTTTGTGCTGCGGATCGTTTTGTGATGCTTCCAGTTGAACAAACCCCGGCCGCGGTCTGAAATGCGTTCGGAGCACACGTGTCAATAAATCAACAAAGCGCTTTTCAGCGGCCCGGTTTATCTAAAGAGAGCGCTGTTTGTCCGTTAAATCTCGCGGCTCCGCTGACCGAAGCGCTGATTCCGCTTTCGATCCCGTGCGAGTTGCATGTGCTCTGCTCGCTCGCTGTAGAAACATTCTATAAATATGTTTCGTAATGTTTTCTATTCTACTGTTCACTCGTCACACGCTGCTGTTTACTTTTTGATATCGAAGCGTTTGTTTGTTTGTTTAAAATGTGTTCCTATACGATGGATCGTGCTGTTAACCTGGAAAAAACATTTACATCTGTCCTACGAAATGATAGACCCTTAATATTGTAGATAAATATGTTACGTCACGTCGTCCCTCCCTTGACATGTATAAATTTAAAATACTCGTAAGATTCCAAATTGTAACTAAGCCAGTATTCGCGAAGCCATATTGCTGATTTACATAACACCGATGTCATTAGGAAGAACGGAAAAAAGTGAAAAATCGAAGAAGACATATCGCTTGGACTTAAAACAAAGTAAAAAGAATCAGTCAATCGACTTGAAAGGGAAACTCAAACCGATGCATAATGATTCAATTATTCATGATTTGCCAACTGCGATGGCAGTGACATCTCGCGCAATGAGAACGTTACTACGAAATGGAGAGTGTAGAGTTAAATAATTTTAGACCTCCCTTATCTAGAATGTATATATATAAAAGTTCTATGTACTATATATATTTATAATGAAAATGAAGAATTCGTTATTATAATTTTGCTGGCTTCAATTTGAATAACGAACTTCTAAAAGACATCACTAAAAAGTGGTCATAAATTAAAGAAAATTTAACTAATAAAAAAGTACGTCTATTCTAAAAGTTTTCATAGACTAAAAGTAATCAAAAGTCAATACATTTGACTCGGATATTGACGCAGTGAATTCGAAACACATTATGAAAGATTGGAAATAAAATTCTATCCATTAGGCACATTTTTCGCGCCGCTGCACACGATAGCAACAAAGTAACTATATAACATACGAGAACATTTTATACCTTGTTTAATCTAACTTAAATTATATTCAAACTTTAGATTTTATGATTTATTTTAAGGTTTCTTGCAACAATTTAGTTAGATAAATAATACTCTAATACAGTTGTTAAAGTTTAACTTAGCCTAGTTTATCTGAATTCTATCCTGTTTATAACAATAGTGGTTATGGATAGAAATTTCAATTACTATCAAACATGATTCCTAAAGAAAGTATCGTCAAAAAATAAAAATATCTTTTTCTTTTGTTTTTTACAACTAAGTACTCGTATTTTTAGTAGGCTTAGGAATCTTCTGGTCTTTAAGATGATTTTTTTGCTGCAATCAAAATATTATTATTATTATGTAAATATTTGATACTACTTCGATTTAACGTTTCTAATAAAATGTGTTTGTGTTACCACTATCGTTAATGTAAGGTAATGAACCGGAGTTAGTTCGCAAGCTCGTACTTCTTGTAAATTTTATTGATAAGCCGAAGATGAAACTTGTTCCATACGCTCTCCTGTAGGACAGTAAAATTTATTTTATCTCAGCGCTCCCTGTTCCCTAACAAGTTTCTATAACTCTCAACTTCACTTTATGTCTCTTACATTTAACGTAATTTACTATGGATAGAAGTTATTGACTTTTACTTACTGACATGTTTGTTTTACAGTTACTATTTCGAGTGATATAGGAAATTATAATACGGATGTACTGTTTTTGGATTCATTATGTTAATATTGTGTTGAAAAAATTAGCCCAAGGATTCTTATTTATTTTTAGTTGCAGTTAATATTAGCGAAGATGCGAGGGAAATTTTAGAATTTAAGTAATATATTACTAAAACATTTTCCATTTTTGATGCAACGTACGTACGTATTTACGTTTTTCATTTAAATAAGAATAGCAAAATAATGCAATTTCTTTCCCCTTTCTTTAAAATCGAGTTTCAAAGTTTGTTCAATAATCGCAGAGGTTTATTTGCGGCTGGTACGTATATAGAATAATATCCAGTTTCTTATGTACAAGCTTATGCAACATGAACCCGTACGTCTGTCCCGCTTTGTGCCGGTGCACTGCACACCAACAACATATAAAGGCCGATTTACATTAGACGAACGAATTCCCATTTTATATCCAATCAAATTCTTTAAGTGTAAACAGACGAAGAGCAATATTTTGTAGTTTTGTCTGCATTTACAAACATCCTACGTAATATTAAAAAAAATCGATTGATGAAAAAGAACGACCCGTTTTCACGATCTCCGCGGTCTATACAATGTGTTCTTTTGTAGGTACTAGCCCTAGCATTCGTTAGACTGATTTAAACATCTGTCAAGCAAGATTTTTAGTTCTTAGTAACGCTAACAAGAACGAAAAACGATTATTTGTTAATACTAGATAATTAAGAAAGAATGCTTGTTCTATTCTTTTTCTAGCTGGAGCTTTATGTTCGTTTAGTGTAAACTGTCCCTGAAGCGAATGAAATTTATCGAGTACGTGAAGGTTTATTTTATTCCTGCCGCGAACAACGAGGACTTTCAGGTGTATTGTGTACACTTCACAGATACAAATCCTATTTAATTGCAATTTCAAATGCTTACTTGATATAAGAAATGCTAGGAAAGGAAATACTGCAGATACTTTGTTGAAAATATATACGATTAATGTGGGTTTCCATTGTTGAAGTACTTGTATGACAACAATGAACCTTCTCTCATTTGGAAAAATAGGTACAAATATTACGGCAGTTGAAATTCACTGTAACATTTTATTTATAGTTCTATAACAATTTACATAACAAAGTGTCTCATAAATCACTACGTCTATTTGTAATGAACCTTTCGAGTATTTTTATGTTTAGACAGACAAAAGAAACCTTTGTTTTTAATTACACAAATGGTGTAAGCTATAAGGCACAAACTACGTCTCAAGCAAGTTCAAGACGAACTTTATTACAATTTAAATTATTTCTAAATTTTACAGTATTTTAGAATCCCTTTTGTATGTAAACATTGTTTGAACTATTTCACTAACTCAGGTAAACTAAAAATCCGACTTGAAATATGCAAGACGCATATCCCGTTACTTAAGCCGACAAGCTTATGCAAGGAGAAGCGACGCCGCAGTCTTGTTTACTCTGCAAGGATTCCGTACAGCCCCCGCTGGGGATACATCGGGTATTTGTTAAATGCACCAATTTTAAATGAGACAGCAAACAAAAGGAATATAACATTTGCACTACGGGGATACATCAGTAACTGATTTCCGTAAATATACGGTATTATTTCTAGTATTTTATGTTAAATTTAAATAAAAACCTGTAACATATGTGTGTTTAAGTTTCACAGTAATATATACTTATAAATCTTAAATCAAAAATAACAATTAAATCTTTTTTACTTCATCGTGTGAAGCGTTAAAAATATGTATGACGCTAGTTGTCATTTTACTTCATAATCTTGACGTATTTGTCTCTTATTCAATCCGCTTTCCACTCTATACTCTGGCCATGCACAAAAATTTAGCAATAGACTTTTTGACGCCTTTAAATTGAAAATGCTTTACTGGTAAAGTGAATTCGATGTCTTTTATAAAAATAACTTTCAATTTGTCAGCGGAAGAAAACAATGCTTGCAATTTCTCGCTGACCCATTTCCGATCGGGATAACACAGTTTCACCATCCTCAGTATGTTGGCCAAACGTTGGTTCCAAACTTTTGCAGAAGGCAAATGTGTTTTCCAGAGTCTGCTGCAGCGTAAATCAGGCGTGCCCAAGAGTAACGGGAGAAAACATTACGGTTTAATGTAATGAAAGTCAGATAAATGCTGAAAAAAGATAAGGCAGTGTTCGGCAAATTAAATTGGAAACTTCATTTTGTTTTTTAATCAAAATGTTACATGTGTAACAATCTTTTATTCGAAATTGAACTGTATTTACATAGGCAGTGAATTCAATTTAGTTTGTAAATAACGAGTGTAAATGTTTTTCCGAGACGTAATGAGGAAAGAAAATTTGTGTCGTATCGGATTTTAATTTCTCCTCCGAAGAATTAATGACTTTGCTTTCGGCTTTACTTTGTCGATTCATAACATTTAAAAGTTTATTGGGTTTATATGTGGAATAATATTTTTCATACGGCTTAGGTTAGAGACATTCTGACTCTAGGAATTATTCAGATATGTAAAATCTTATTTAATTTTTTTCCTAAACATTAAGAAGCGGTTATGTACTGAATGGTTGTCAAGTAAACGTATGAAAATTGTTTCGATAGGAATACATTTGTATCACGTGATCAAGCGGACATTAATACGTGTGTCGTGACAGTGAGGAGGGTTTGACGTGTTAGTTCTGCTGTGCGTATTGACGGCCGAGGTCTGAACCTGGACCTTTGTCAATCACTTGTTTCTACTGTCGTTATTTAGTATTCCTTTAATAGTTTATAATAAAATGACACAAAAAATTGCGTAATCACACAACTATGGTTGTTTGGAAAATCATTTCATTTAAATTTATTATTTCTATGTTTGTTTCTATTTTCTGTGTTTAATAATGCCTTTATCAGTTCCAACCGACCTTCCAGGACATGGCGCATCTTCGTCGAAAATAAACGAATCCTAAGTCGAGAAAAAACGAAATGTCTTTCCGAACGACCTAATACATCTCGCTGCAAAACAAAATTAATTATTACCATTTCGTCAGACACTAGCCTAAAGACTTAGCATGTGGAATTTTGTGGATTTTGAAGCTTTACTTTATTTACACAAAAAATAGCGAAGAATAAATCTTTTTTTTCTTCGATGTTGATTGATTATGTATTGAGTGGCTTTCAATCAAAACCGTGCCATGTCCAAAAGAACCCCAATTAATTAATCTCTATAACTTCTTGATGGAAAGTAAACATAGTTAATGATAAATTAATTGCAGGAAGTTCGGTTGATCTGTTTGCTTTAAATATTGATATAAACTTGAGTCAACACTATTCGTAGTTGATCGCAACACCCGGCCGATTGAAGTTTAAAGCAATCAACGCAGATCCAATCGCAAATCCGTTAACACAAAACGGTTTTAGTGTAATCCACGGATTCGCTGATGCGATGGCGTCGGCCTACGAGCCATTTCCGTTCTATAATCGACTTCCGGTTACTCGCGCGCCCTCAATTTTCCATGATGGACGACCAGTACAAATATAGACGATATTTTGACAGTGCCTTATTTATTATTTAACCAATGTACCTTTTTATTCAACTTTTGTCTATTAATCCAAGTACAAAATACACAATTCTATTTTATCTTAATACATTACGGAGCACATAATGTTATTTACTGATAGCGTCTAGCAGTTACTAAAAGTTTCTGTTATACACAGCGACGTTTACGGAGCTGCAGATCACAAAATGTCTAGTGACTCACTCACGCGCTGACTCACTTGTTTATTTGAATCATTCAATTCCGTTGAGAACAAGCCTCATTCGGTCGCAGGGGATGATCTCGTTACGTTTATTTCTAAGTCACGAAACAAACGTTACATAAATCTCGGCGAAACTTCTTAGCAGTAAGTAACCTTAAGAGCTGCCGTGAAATTGCCTTGTCGAACTTTTTTTAAGTAGTTTTTGTATCCTCTGGTTAAACATTAACAGCCCGCGTGAATAACACGACTCAAAGTGTTGGAACAACTTTGTGACTAGATTATTTAGGGAAAAGTTTTATCTGACTTTATTTTTTGTTTTTCTTTCGTATAAGAATTTAATGAAATACAACAAGTAAACAAATTAAAAGACATTTAGGTTCGTGACTCAAATGACGAAATCAATAAGTTATAACAATTCAAACTAAAGGACAGTTATTGTAGACTAGCTGTCACCCGCGACTCCGTCTGCGTGGAATTAAAATAGACTTAATTAGCGTATAGTGTAAGGTGTATGCCAAATTTCATCGAGGTTAAGCCGTTCTGGAGATACCTTCTAACAAACATACATCCAAACTTTCGCATTTATAATTCTAGTAAGATTAGTAAAATAAATTATATATGGTATGATTGGTTTTTAATAATAAAAGAATGAAATATCCCATCTTTTTATTATATATTCAAAAATCTTCCTTTGTTAGTGGTATACTTATCTATCAACATGCAAATCGAACATAACTTGTTTACTCAAAGTAGGTACCAGCAGCTTCAACTTATATTTGTTAAATGCAACAAAGTACAAAGTTAGCATAGAGATAAAGGTGGGCTCGGTTGTCAGCTCACTTGAGCGGCTCATATGCTTTGATTAGCATTGCTAATGTAGAGCCGGCCAACAACTTTGTCTGCAGCGCCCGCAGCTACCGCCGCGCCCGCTGCGCCGGTGTGAAGCCCGTTGTTGTGCACTTTGAAGGTTCTGATTGCCTTTTGGGAGCCAAATTGGAAACGTATGAGGAATACATTACAAGTTAACGGACAGGTAAAACTGGTGGAACTTATTTTAGGCTACGTTAAAGCAACCTCTTTGGTGCTATTTGGAAACTTAACGACATTTCCCTCTAAATAATGACCACGAAAATTTCAGAGGTGATATTAATTCAAGTTTAAATGATTTTTTCTTGTCTTCCTTCTATCAAATCATACGAGAAAGGCAAAATGTTTAGGCCAAGGCATATGGAATTCCTTATGGAGAACTGGTGAAGGCTGTAGATAGTGTGAAAAAAAGTATTATTAGTGTCTGTGGCAATAGAAATCTTTGTAATCCTAGGAGTTTGTAATCATATTTCCTAGGAAATGTATATAATTCTTAGAATTGCCCGAAAATGTGTGCAATAAATTATATTACACAGATTTGATAGAAAATGTATACATTTCTTAAATATTAATCGGAAACAAGAGTGGCTTCCCACTTTATTCGACAGATTCACTTACATAATTGGCACGGTGCTCTTGCAAATTGTCCAGTTAGACATCGTCATAGAATTTTTTTAACCAAGTTATTGAGAACCTAAAAACGAATTCACCTCCTTTAAAAATTATGTATAACTCGTGTAGAACAATGTGTTTCCTTTATTTTATTCGCCGATAGCTTTAGTTCTCAGTTTAACAATGTGTTCGATTCAATTTCTTCACAGAAAACATTAGCTACATACAATTTATTACACGATATTAGAATTTAATACACAATTTCAAGGAAATGTGAGTAGTAAAAAATCTTTGCATTAATATTTTTTAAATTTCCTAAGTAGCTTCAGAATTTTATACATTTCCTAAGAACTGTATATATACACATATATATAGATTTCATACATTTTTCGGAATTAATCCGAAAGTTATGGAACTAAATAGATCTCTAAACCGATACATATTAATTGTGATCAAATCAATCGACGATAATCGGAATTAAATCAAGCACTAGCTTATCTCGCTATCAGTTAATGTTCACTGAATCTGATAAAATTATACAGTAGGACAATATCAATAATATTCGTGTAACAAGATATATATAAAGCCCTTATTTACTAAAAAAGTAAATATACTTTGAAATAGTTTTCCATAAGTTATTAACAAATTGTTTGGCAGCACTATGTCATTCAGTTCAGACAAAATGCAATCACGTTTTTATTACAATTTTCGGATACCATATAAAAGGATGTGAGAGCAGGTAAATATTATAGAGTACAATTTAGGGGTAGTAAAAATCTAAATATAGCTAAATTTAACAGCGGGTGACGTACAAAGCGAGCTGTTAATAAAAATTCCTCACTAGGAGTTATTTTGCAAGAGGCCTCCGGGGACGCGTATCACGGTCTAGTACAGAACGCGAGCTAGTGTGAGCTCGTTATACTGTGGTACAGTGGAAAGATATTTTACAGTCCATTGCACATTTTACATTAATCTTAATATTGCAAGCACACTCATATACTTTGTAAAAGTTCTAAGTGATGTAATAAATAATGTGAATATAAAAGCAATATATTTATAAGCGAAATCTAATGAAATGTTGAATACACTTTCTGTTTTAAAATTCAACGCTTACATAAAACACGTTCATCATTTTTACAGACAGTAAAATACATGCTTGGAAACATGCAGGATCCTACAGCGTTCAGTAACGCGGAATTCACTTTATATGATTTTTATGCGTTGCATGCGTTTAATAATTTACTGAAATCTACATTCAGTTATGGTATTTTAATCGTGTTTTATATTTGTCGAGTTTGATTAAGTTGTCGAGCTTTTGCTATCGCTGTCGCCTGTCAACTAGGGCAAGCTCCACAGCTCTATGAAATACCAGCGCGGCGTTAGGTGAGAATATGTTGTAGACTGTAAAATTTCCCAAGGTGACAAGCGAGGCATTTTTCCCTGTAAGTACGTCGAAAGCTGCTGTAATATGAAACTCTAGGGAAGGTTTAGAAGGTGTAAAACATTTTGAGAACGTTTCAGTTCTTTATTTAAAAAGCGTTTACTTCATTTAGAGTTGATATTGTTTACTTTAAATTAAAAAATTTGTAGAAAAGTATATGTAAATCTAAATTTTTTTCTGTTTTCGCCAAAGGGAAATAAAGTAATAGGATACAAAAGGAAAATTTTGTGCTAAAAAGAATTCAGATGTGATAATGGTCACAGAACGCCTTGAGGCTACCATTAAGTGTCAAGTTTCTTAACTGCAGATGTCATCGTCCAATTACGATCGACTCAGGACAAGCACAAAATAATAATTTTTGTTGCGGAATTAACTATATACAGGATGATTTCTAGTGGACGGATCTGATACTTGGTCTTAAACTATAAATACTGAGGTCTTTTACCTCCACAAGATGATCCACCTGTATAATTTCGATAAAACTGAATACAGTTTTTATAGTTTGGAATTTTTAGTGGTTTTGAAATGTTTTGCGAGTGGAAAATTAAAATTAATAATAAAATAAAAATCAAAGCTTGCGATGCGGTGGTTGCCAGCAATCAACATCTGGCACTATGCCCGCCCAGTAAATGAATTAAATAATGTTTTTTTTAATGCAACGAATGTTCGTCAAAGACAAACATTATGCTATACAGATTTCCTATCACATCCAACATTTTATGCATAGTAATAATATATTTATTTATTTCATGTAACAAATAATGCGAACTACAATTGTTGATTAAATAATGTACAAATCTTTGTTTATATGTTAAAAGCTTATTTAATTTAATCTTGGAACAAAATAACTGGACAGTACATTTTATAAAAGTTAATTCACTATCAGTACTACAGCATCGTACATGGTAAACAAAACGTTTTAAACTTTGCAAAGCACTCTTTTATCTCGCCCGAGTCCGAGTTGATCTTTCCAAACTACCTTCATAAATCGTCGTTTGTTTTTAAAAATATTTTAAACAGCCATCAGAGACTGATAACAAAGTTTTATACTTAAATTGTAATTGTGAATTGAACTTACAAAAATATGTACATTACACAATACTGAAATTGTGTACAATTGTAATTTTACACGTTTACAATTCAATTCAATTTAGTACAAATTAATACATGGTTAACTTTGTTTTTTTTTTTTCAACAAAAACAAGACTGATGACGATATGTTTCGACAACAAAAACCCATATATATATTAATATTCACATTTTACCAGCATTTACTCTATATCGGCAACAAATTGCAAAAAATATGTATATTAATAAAGGTATTTGTGGAAGTGTAATATCTCTCTCTCTCGTAAATATGCAAATATGACATGAAAACGACTGCTTGTTATGAAACAATTAGCAGACTTCCTCATATTCATTTGTCATGCAAATGTCTCAGAGCAACGCGCGTCAGAGGCTGCCTTTACATTGTTAGTGTATCATAATTATTATAATATGAATCTTGTTAAGTTAATCTTTGCATATAATTTTATATAATTAAATATTAAGATCTAACAAACGATGATAAGTAATTATAAGTGTTGTTTATAATTGAACGTTTACTTTTAATAGAAAAAGTACGCTGTACATTTAATTAAAATTCTGAAATATTATTATTAACTAAAAATTATATTATATTTCTTACGAAATTGACAAAGCTCTGTTTGTTCGAAGTTAGCTTGTTTTACTCGAAAAAACCAAAGAATGTTTGGATGGATGGATGTTGGTTAGAAGGTATCTCCAGAACGGTTCAACAAATCTCGATGAAATTTGATATTCATACGATTTGGCATAGATGTAGATCATAGTCTGGAAAAACATAGGCTACTTATTAAGTTTTTTTTAATTCCGCGCGGACAGAGTCGCGGACGACAGCTATCTATAATTTAAATATGTTTACATAAAATTAGTTTTCAAGTGCTTGTTAACTGTAACGCCTTGTTAACTGCTGAATATAAAATTTTAACTCACACAGATATACATACGTTTTGTTAAAAATGACACTAACTTTGTAACTCACATTACTAAATATTATATTATATTTTAAAATAAACATAAATCATATATTACATGTTAAGACGCGACCAAGATTATATGTTCATAGAAGTAATCTAAAACAAACATAATTAGTAGGATCCTTCAGGAGCATGATTGCCAAATACGAAATTAATTAATTAATTAATTAATTAATAGTTTGCTTACTTTCTCACTGATGTCACTGAACTTACTATCTAATAAAAGTGAGTATAATGTAGGCTTTCTACTATTACTACTAGTATTAAGGGTTTTAAAAACCGTGAAGCTATCTAGTTAATAACATTTCAAAGATAAAATTCGATTAGAGTGAGAGAGGGGAGCCAGTGTTATTCATAGCTTGTTACTAAGTCGTTATCGGCAAGGCGTCGTGTGGTGTCGTTACCGCCTCACAGCCTTACAGCCGGCAATAACTTTACATAACGCTTAATGTCACGGTAATTGTACGCAGTATGTTTGACATACGAGTATTAGTACGCACGTAGGTAGGGCTTTTATTATCTTTTATTAAAGCAAACAATTAATTATAGTAATACTGGCCACTCGCGTTTGGATGACGGGGACCTAACATGCAACCTACAAGCGCGTATGTTGCAACTTGGTTATACTTGTCAGTTATGTTTGTTAGGTTAAAAATGACATGAGAAAAATCTAACGTTTATGTCCTGTATTAGACTAGATCTATATGTCGCGAACCTACAGACCCGCATGAGACATCGCAGCGCACCGCTTTGTGTGGCATCGCTTTAACACACTACCGATATTTTTGTCTGTTCTTCATTGGTTTATTTCTTCAATATAGTTTTGTTTGTGATTAAGTAGTGAACGAGTGCGGGCGAGTGAGGGGTGCAGAGGGGCGGCGCGTGTCGTGAGATGTTGCCAAAGCAATCACGCTTTGGCTGTCGGCCACCCAGACCTCTCCGCAGAAATATTTGCGGAGCGAGAGAGATATGACCGCGATAAATATGGCGACCACTACACGAAACCTTATTAAATATATACTGCAATTCGCTTTAGTGTTTTTATAATTTTACATAATGACGCTAGGTTTAAAATATTATTTTGCCACGCTATAAGTAACTAAATTGTGTTTACACTGCATTTATGTATATCGAAGAAAAAAAAATACATATAACACACAAAGGTGAGCTAGTTTAGCAAACCAGTGCAACCAATCATATTCCCTTGTCATGCAAATGGTTTAGTAATTTGTCCGGCTGTGCCACCAGGCGGCGCGCGGTCGCTCCCTCAGGTGCTCGGCCGAGCCGGGATTTGCATTTGGTACCTCTATATAACCACGTATCTGTTTGTCAGAGCGGCAACTAGATTCGCTGTCTTACCTAGAAAAACAGTTTTTTTTTTAACTTAGATAGTGATTTTGCCGATTATTCAGGCGTCACATATAAGTCATAAAATTATATTGTTGAGGGTTATTATAAAACTGTATTAAACAAAAATAAAAATATATAAAATAGAGATGGAAAACATATAAGACTATGGTAAAATTAATCATTTTATATTATTGCGGGTTTTACAAATAAAAAAACAAACTGAAAGATTTGTTTTTGATTATTTGTTTAGTTTGTATTATTTTTGATTTCAGTATATCTAAGTGACAAGCATCGCTAGAGCTCACATAAATCCAGTGGTACACGTAACACTTGCAGTTCACAGCTCGCTAGCCGACAGCCAACAAACGACTTTGTTACTTTTTGAGGCCAACTTTTATCTCCCTTCAACGAAATCGCTTCATATTTTAAAAACGTCATCATAACTTATTCCTTGTTCTTCAAATATTTGAGAATAATGCAATTTTTATACGAAAACAGTAAGAAGTAATAACACAGAATGAAAATAGTGCAACTGGCGCTCTTGGAAAATAAAGTTTTGATAGATTGTAACAATACTTTTTGTTTTGTTTATAGCGTTTTTTTTTATATAATTCATAGAAATAGCTGGCTGGCTGAAAACCAGCTCGACACTGTATCCTGACCGGCCCTTTTGCCATTATAAATGTCTATGTTTTAAAATTTTGTTAATTTCTATGGCAATAAACTTTTTAGTTTATTATTATTATTAAAAAATCATAAGTTGACGACCTCTATAGAAAATTCAAGGATAATCTTATTATTTTAAGTCTTTTTTCTCAATACTCAGTCATGGTTGTTAATAAAGTTTTTAAAAATTTACTTCCGTAAGTTATGATGTTTGTAATTAGTACTGTGATTAATGTAGATTATTCTTCAAATATAATTTATGTTTTTTATAAAGTTTTTTTTTTTATTTCTTAAGCGTGTAGAAAGTAATTGGTTCGTTCTTTACATATCAGTGTTGAAAATGCTAGAAACCACTTCAATGCCTTCCCGACTCCGTAGACATTGGCCAGGGACTGCGCTGTCTCTCGCAATAAAGTCTTTCAACAGAATACTTTAGACTCTAGTGTGTAACATGAAAAGTCTTTCAAGACATTTTTCATGAGCGCAATTTTGGTTATTTTTTTAAAATAATTAAATTAGAATTTATTTATTTATTTACTAACATGGTAGACTTACATTTAATAAGTAACAATAATAGATATATGAGAATTAAAGTATAATTATTGAAAGCTTTAAGAACTCTCCCAGGACACAATAGTCACAACCGTGTCTATGTCGTGTTGTTTTCACAGAGTAAGCTGTAGATTGCACGCACCACACATGTATTCTGCTTGTAATTTGTTGACGCATACGGTACGCATATCATTGGGTTATGGGAACAGATTTACTAGGTACACTAAAATTGATCTTTAATAGTAAATCCGGTCATATTTTATTTAGTACTTTATGTAAGAACATGGCCGGCAATCTCTGGCCGGTTAATGAGCGGCTATAACTGGAATTAAAATTATAAAACATTTTTTTTCTTGAATTATGTTGATTTCTGAAACCATAAAGTTGTCAGGAAGTAAATAGAATATTTATTAAAATAATTTAAGCTCTTTTTATTACTTTTTTCGCATATTAAAGTGGCATTAAAATACATAATAAACATTTGAGGGATAAAATTTTGTTTGTCAAAGATTGATATGAGGTTGACATTTCCGGTATCAGGTTTCATAATACGTACATGTTGCGGGGTTGGGGGTGTGGGTCGTGGGAGGGACGGGGTAGTGTTTGCTCTCGGCGGCTTTCCAAACAAATCGGCACACTCATCGAGTCATTGCGTGTCGTGGAGCTTAGTGAAATTGAACCGCATTTGTAACCATGGTTCAGCATAAAATTTAAGTAAAAATATTCTATCTGAAAAAAATATATATAACTCTTTCTTATGTATTAAATCATAAGCCACGTTTAGTGAATACAATGAAACAGATGGAATCATTTAATAAGGAATCTTACAAATAATAACGTTAACTTTCGTCTCATAATCATACGCCGCCCTCTGTCGGCCGCCCCGCACCCTAAAGCGATTGTGTAAACGAGCAGTAAAGGTTTCGCGCCTTCCCAATACATAATGAAACATAACGCCGTGTTAACTGCCACCCAAAATGTTCGCATTTACGTAATTACGGCGATAGAGTTATATTAAAACGTTTAGTGTGAGCCGAGAGATCGTTGTGCTGAATAACGTGCAACATGATGAACTGTTTGGGGAAAGGACGTAAACTGGCTATAACACGTTAAAGAATTTATAGTTCTAACCTTTAAATGCTACCAAAATCATGATAGTGACGCTCAGCGTTATAGTGGCACTGAGCGTGTTAAGCACAGAATGTTCATCTAGTACCTGTACCTAGTACATTATAAAGAACAATTGCTAATATTTGATACACAATAATTCACACAAACAGGTTACCTAAACGTTCTCCATTTTCAGAAAGACATAATGCTCACAAAGCGAAACATGAGTCGGTCGCGCGTCAACGCAACAAACAACATTTGCGTAATGCAAGCTGATGTTTTCAAACAACTTACATATTTATGTATATATATATACTCAATTTCTTGATGATACTGTCAATTGTTACTATAATATTCTAGGAAAGGAAATATTGAGTTAGTGGAAGCACTTTTTGCACGAACAGACTCGTGCGAAGTTACAGAGTAAAGGTCTAAAGTAAAGAGTATTTCTGTTGTTTGGTTTGATTTTATTCTAAAGGTATTAACTAGAATTTCATTCGATTACCCAGATCTTAAGTAGCTATAAGTTGAGATGTCCAATAAACAAGAGTGTCACAGTTAAGCTCGTTAAGTTAAAGTTAGATCGAAGTTGCGCCGCACCGCGACATCGCGACGTTGAGGTTATCTCTCGTTCACGAACAATTTAATAATGAAATAAAGTGCTGAATTAAAAGTTACATTTCCATCCCCCACCCCGTCACTGACAAATGCTCTCTTTTGTAGTGTAATTCCGCGGAAACTGAGCTCCACGGCTCCCGCACTCCTCGCCCCTTCCCGCCGCCACTTTGACATATCTATTGTTACCTGTTTAGTTCACAATAAAATTACGATGAAAAGTGAATTTGAAAGAGGAAAATAAACCAAATCTTTGTGATTACGAGTACTATTATAAAACAGCAACATTATACATCATTGGATACAAATTTTGAAAATAATATAAAACAGCGGGGTACGGGGGAAGCGGGAGACACGGGCGCAATCACGTTCTATTGTTATGCAAATGGTCGGCAAATTGCGGCCGCGCGCACCGATCACCAACCTGCTGAAACAAGTGCGCTCGCATTCGCCCACAATGTTGCATGCACGAGTATCAATCGCAAGATTAGAATAACTTGGAGTTGGGTACAGACCGACGTTACGAGGTGTAATGTTATGATGTGAAACATTCGCATCGAGCGGTTCATTGTTTGCTGGTAACACTACGTACTGACTGCATAAGTGTTCGCCGAGTAACATATTACATTACACCTCGCAACGTCAGTCAGTACACATCCTTATAAACAAATATTGATTACTGAAATATAACCTCGCAACGAAGTGATAGTGAGATGATAATTGTATGTAAAACAAAATACAATAATTATAAATGAAACGTTTTTAACATTAATAAAGACAATGAAAATATGTTCCAATTCATAAGGATGTGATTTAAAAAAGAACCTCGAACAAATAAAAAATCGTATCGTCAATTCGTGTCTTTCTGTAAGATGATTTTTTAAATGAAAGTTAATTTAAATAAGTGATTATTTGATAGAAAATAATGTATAAATTACAAGAGACGACGGCGTTTGTTAAATTGTTTCTTTGCGGTGGCCTAAATTAATTTTCATTCTCGTTTCCACTGCTCACTTCTCGAACTTTCACAATTTCACAGCACCATAATTATTTCACGTTGGCTAACCAAATTATAAATTATAAAGAAATTAATAAAAGCCATTATTAAAATTTACATTACTTTTAACGTTTCATTTCTAATTTGAAATATGGTTGTGTAATTTTAACATTACAAAATTTAAATTAAATCAGACAAAACTAAAAGATTCAATATTTTCTTTTCTTTCTTTCAAAAGCATTTGTGCAAAGCGAAATACAATGTGAGTACATTATTATTATTTTATAGTGTAGTTGTAAAAAACATATAAAAATCTAAAAATGACAAAAAAATTGTTACCTATTTAAATGGACTTAAAATGTACAAAGGACATTAAATCACTTTTAAATATGATTCATTCTTAATTCAAATCTATAAATCAATAGCTAACAAACAAAAGCATTATATTTTCAGTCCGAGGCCAATTTAATTTAAAATCCTCTAGAGTGTTATTTGAGTTTTGATTTAGAAGCAAGAAAAGATGGCAGTTGTTTATTTTTTTTTATTATTATCAGTAACTTTAGATACTTCGCTTTCTTCCATTTGAGTATAAAAAATATTCTATCTTATCATAACAAGATATCTTAGGAAAAAAATGTCAATTGAAGTGACAACGACGTGTATTGCAACATGATGTAGAACCTATAAGATCTTCTGCCCATAACAAAGTAACAATGTAATTGAGAAAAACATATAATTGACCATAACTTTCAATATACATATCACGTACTTGTCATATTCCTATACTTTTAACGATCCTACTAGCGATATTTCTAATGGAATGGTACTTTGGCTACAGGTACAGAATTTGTTTGACTAATTTTGTACAGCGAACTTCAAATGTTTTTAATTAATTATTGATGAAATACTTAAATTAAATTTCTTCTTGATGGCCAGTATTTTTAAGGTAAACAGTTCGTGTAAATATGAAAAAAAAAGTTTAATATTGATTATAAAATATTGCGATTGTGATATTTAATATAAATTTATCCAATAAACTTGTTTTCCATTAGAGCTAAAGTAATAAAAATATGTTGCAATTGCAAATTGTTGTGCAATGCCGCATTTTGCTATGAGCCGTTATTAATTTACAGTAACGAGCAACGCGGAGCCAAATTAACAAAACGTTGTATTGTACAAATGGAAATCAACATATATTAATTGAATAGTCCTAGTAGATTTTAACTAATTAGTATTAAATTAAAATAATATTTATTTTAAATGAAATATTGTGGGTTTGCGGGGAAGAGCATCTACTCAATTTTCCTGTTCAACAAATTATTTTTAAATGTATAACAAAGATAGTGAAAACGATTGGAAATTTTTCTAAACTACATTTTTAGACGTCATTGTTTCTTTTTTCACTCAAGTCCGTACGTCATATTTTATAACTATTTTAAAAATAGCGTAAATGTTGATATGAATTCAGGATCTACGTTTTTAACTTTAACCAATAAAGTTTGCTATTCTATCTCTATTGAATAATATATATCTTTTGAAATGAAAACAGTATGCGTAGCAGTCCTACTTTCAAAGTTTAAGTAATGAGAAGTATAACGTTTACGTAATATACCTTTTCTATTATTAATAACAACTAATTTAAAAGTCGACTTTCAACAAAGTTTTATAACAAGACGTAATAAATTTATGTTGAGAGAATTAAAGTTTTAAGAAGTGCGCTACGCCGTAGCACCGCCGCCGTAGCCCCGCGATGATAAACCAAAGAGTATAGACCGGAAGAACTTATCTCCCACTCATAAATTATTTAATACTGCAACAAAGCGCTGATTTATTTGAGAAATTTTGTTTTCTTAGCTTTCACTGGAGCTTATTATTTATCATTCTTTTGTTAAATATGAGCCTCTACATTATGTATTTGGAATTAATTAGACATTTTAAACTTTTTTAATATGTAGTTAATGTAAACGAAATTTTATATTAATTTTGTTGGATAAATATTGAATTGTAAATATGCCAGTGATTGAACGTTTCGGAGAAAATGTTAATGATTAATTCCAGAATTCATATTTATATGTTATGTTACATTAAATATTAAAACTAATTTAACCGATGGAAGATTACTATTACTATTTTATTTAAAAATATGTTTATTATTTTATTTTAAATTATAAAAACACAATGAATTTAAAAATAAACAGTATTGATTTTTTTTATATAAATTTTAATTTAATTTAAAATTTGTATGATAGGATATTTATAACAATTTAAAAGAGACATAAATTGTCATTGTTAATGTATTGTCGTAAATCGAGTGGTTGTAAGTACACACGTAACGCCGCCCGGTAAAGTCTAGTTTACGAGGGCCGCGTAAAGTCCGATTTATAAGAATAAATACATCTAAAGTAACGGCCCCATCGAGCCCGTCTCTCATTTATTTGAATTTAGAGAGGTACAGTATATATCGTTTATAACTTCCTCATTTTTTTTCGTTTTTAAACCGCTATTACTCCTTGTTAACTCACGTAAATAGTATTTTCATACTACCTTGAGTACCTTATCAATCTAAAATTTTATGAAATAATTTATTTTTAGGTTTTTTACTTGGTATGATATTGAAGTGATTTTCTAGCCTGTCCCACATTTCATGAAAATTATTTTAACGCATTAAAAACTAGACCTTCAGTACCATCAATCAGCAATAAGTGTATCCCAGTATATTCATACTTCTTGTTTAAAATGAAGGGCTTATTGACATAGTTGAATTTACAATTTCTAAATGTACTTAATAAAATAGCTGATGAAATTTATAATATGCTCATCAGAAATCCAGTTGTGTGTGACTGAGTGAGTCGACAAGCGACACGTAGGTGATAAGTGAGCGGGTTCGATGCTGTGCACGTAGCCCCCTAATACTTTAATCAACGCGTGCGGAGTTCCAACACTTAATAAGATTAGACGTGCCGATATGAATTTAGGCATCGGTACTTGTAACCGCAAGCACGGCGTTATTATTTAAATGTTAGAAAAGAAACATTTTTAGGATTATTTGCTGCCAATAAATATATAAAAGTAAACTGTCATTAAACTGCCATATTGCCCGAAGAACGGACGGCCGAAGGGGCCGCAAAGTACTATAATGGCGGCTGCGTACAGGTCGACGCAGCGTGGGCAGGCCTCGCGCAAGATGGACCGATGATCTAGTCAAGGTTGCGGGAGTATCATGGATGCGGGTTGCACAGGATCGATCATCGTGGCGATCTTTGGGGGAGGCCTATGCCCAGCTGTGGGCGTTACGAGGCTGAATGCATGGATGGATGAAACTGTCATTCACCTCAGTGATTTATTGATATTACAGATTTGCACTTGATCCTGACACATTTGTCTTGCTCCTTCTATATCTGAATTTCTCGTACAATTTTGTAATTAACACCGCAGATAATGTTATTAATATTGTCTTTTGTTAAATTAAAAAAAAAAAAAAAACATATAATAATAAAAAGAATACCAAACTATGAAGCGAATGATTCAAAACTACGATTTTTCTTCTGAACCGTTCCTTGAATCTATTAAGCAAGTGATACAGATTTGAATATTTGATAATATATCGCCTTTCACCAGCGGTGAGGTGAAAATGAAAAGGAATATATAATTTATATTTTCAATATTATTAGCATTAAGAAGATGAGTTCAAAATTATATTAAAGAAATTATGATTCGCCTCCATTCTATTTCCCGCTTCGAGTTTTGTCTTGAAAGGAATTATTATTTTTCGTAATTACTTCCTCGAGTAATCCCGTTTCCTCGATTTTGGATTATCGATGAATACGTCATCATGACCTTTTTAATAATTAAGATTTGCTCCTCGTAAATTCTAATTTGATTAAGTTATATTGAATCCATCGAAGTAATCATAGCTCTGTGGAATTATTATCAATCTCCAATCCTTAATATAAAGTTGATAAGCAGAGGTAGACATATTTGCTTTAAACTTTAGATAAACCAACACGAACAGCCGCCTCTATTTCTCGGAAATGAAATCTAAACTGTGAATATTTCAAATAATATTGAAACTATTCCAATTTCAATCTGCGATCATTTATGATCGGTTACATTTAAAATGATTACGTCATTAAGCATTCTTGGAGCAGTTCTGAGACCATTTCCGTCTACGAGAAATTTGGGCAGATTGCAGCGCAAGTTTCCCGCAGCTCGCTCGAGACCCGCCGCAGCCACTTTAGGCATTTGCATATAGTTGCGAATGCAGCTGCTGGGGATCAAGAATTAATTACATTCTATTTGATACCGTCCTTTGTCTTAGCTCTCTCATAGTCGCAACTAAATTCACTCAAGTTTTGTGTACGCACCTCCAGCGACAGCGGGCGTTAGACTTGCAGAAGTACTACTTACTTACTCTATTGCTTACGTTGTTTAGTAGATTTCGTACCTTCTCTCTTCTCGTATTCTACGAAATTCACAATGAATTCCTCGTAATGCATATTTGTTAAACATTCGAGCTTAATATTTTTCTTTTATTTATGGAACATTTTTAGTATTACTCTATGTATAAAATCGTAAGTTCAAGTTAGGTGGAACTAACTAGCAATTATGACGAAGCGCAGCCACAATTCAGTCTGTTTTGTCGATCTCTGTGCCTCAGAATGCAAACTGTGATAATTAGAAACTGTAATTCTGTACCGAGGCTTGCATCACCACGTAGTTAGCTTTGCTAGTACTACTGTGTGATTAAGTTAAGACCGCTCGAATAGTGGTCATGAACAAACTGTTATGGGTTATTCTACAGGTAAATAAAGGTTATACAGAATGCTTTGTCGCCTATAATTTAACCATATAAAAGTTACATGACATTTAGAAACCTTGGTAGTAAGCCTAAGTTTTTTTGGCAAGGTTTCCTCTCGTTCAGAATTTATGAAGGTTTAAAAAGGATTAAGAAGTGATCAAAAAAGTGTATCAATCATGCAAGTATTGTGTAAAAAGAAAAAACACCCAGTCTCGTTTAAATATAGTTTTTTTAATAAGAAAAAGCGTACCTATTTCTTCTTGGGCACCATTTGGTTGAATTTTTCCGAGACACTTAATCTCATTATGTTAAGCGGACGCGAGTCCTTGTCCTTCGGGAACCATTTCTGACATTTTCACTTAAATCCCTTGAAGTATTTTCTATTAACAGTATCGTCTCAATGTAAATTAAAATACATTTTAATCTAATTATTTAATACATTTCATTTAATTTGATCTCTTTTCTAATTATTTTAGTTTTTAAGTCTACGCTTATATTTTGCGACGTAGAAGCGTAGCGTAGCGAAGCATAAGATCTAAGATTGCGTATTTTGCGAATTTTATACAATGCTTCAAAGTAAAATACATTTAAATTATGGTTATACTTATTTTTTAGCCGACTTCAAAAAGAAGGAGGTTATCAATTCGACTGAATTTTTTTTTTTTTTTTTTTTTTATGTGTGTTACCGCGAATCTCCGCCCCTGGTGGTCCGATTTTGATAAAAATTATTTTAATCGAAAGGAAGTGCTTGCAGGTGGGTCCCATTTTTTTGTTTTTTTTTTTAAATAACTAGAAGACTAGTAGATTTTGAATAAGCTTCAAAATTTGTTGCGAAAATTAGGGACATTTTTGCTTTCAGCGCTTACGTAGGCTAAACTATAAGACCTACATCAAAATGACGTATGGCGAATTGTAGCTCTTTAAATGTGCTAAATAAAAGTCCGCGATAGCATATATCTATCTTTTATAGTTTTCTCACAATAACCATTATTTTCTTTACGAAACATTAATTAAATTCTTGCCCTATTTCCGACGCTATTATTCAAGTTCAGTATTAACCCTTATGTAAATAAATATGTTCATTATCAAGAGAATTTAATGTAGATTATATTTGCAACTGAAACTATATCATTCTGTCTAATAGTTTAGGAGATATCGTAAGAATAAAATTACGCGGAAACGAAAAATGCTACATCGCGTTACAATGAATAGCACAAATTTGCTTTCTGGGCTTACGTAGGTCAAACTATATGACCTACATTAAAATGATGTATCGAGTAATTATAGATCCTTAAATTTGCTAAATAAAAGTCTCAGGTGGCATATATCTATCATCTATGGATGTCTCACAAAAACCATGTTATTATGAACAAACTTCGATTAAATTGCACACGAAAAACAGCGTCGTAAGCTTACGGCGCTATTATATTATATTCGATATGAATCCTTATCCAAATAAATATGTTTGATGGCTAGAGTATTAAATGCAGATTACATTAGCCTTTAAACTATGTAATTCTGATCAATAGTTTGGAAGATATTAAATTATTAAAAACTACGCGCATTCGAAAAATGCTACTGTGGCGCGCGGCTGGACAAAATTAAAGGCACGCTACGATGTATTAGTTCGTTAATTTTCAATTTGTATACCGATTTTGATAATTATTTCATTGTTTAAAGGATAAGTGGTTATCTGGTGTATTCTAAATTAGTTTTTGAATTGAAGTACACACATATTAAATAGGAAAGTCCTTTTCTTTATTTGTCTTATTTATGTCCTTATACGTATTAAGGAAATTTGTAATTAAACTTCAAATTCACTAAAAATTGAGAAATAAAACAAACATTTTAAGAAAAAAAAATAGCCGACTTCAAAACAAAAAAAACTATCTCAAACAAAATGCGCTCAAAAGTAACTTAAAAAAAACAATTTCAAACAAAATGCACTCAAAAGTAACGTAAAAAACAATTTCAAACAAAATGCACTCAAAAGTAACGTAAAAAAAACAATTTCAAACAAAATTCACTCAAAAGTAACATAAAAAAACAATTTCAAACAAAATGCATTCAAAAGTACCATAAAAAACAATCTCAAACAAAATACACTAAAAAGAAACAAAATAATGTCATGAAAACTTCTTTCTTTCTTTCTTCTCTCTTTCAAAAACCCTCTAAACTCTAAAGAAAGTTCTCTTCTTTCTTGTAACATGTCTATATTGTATAATTATTGTTATTTTGGAGTCGGTTTCGGCCTAAGTAGGGACATAAACGTAAGTATGTCTAATACATCTCAAATATAAAATGTCACCTATTTACTTCGGCCGACACCGACTGCGAAATAACAATAATTATACAATATAGACATGTTACAAGAAAGAAGAGAACTTTCTTTAGAGTTTAGAGGGTTTTTGAAAGAGAGAAGAAAGAAAGAAAGAAGTTTTCATGACATTATTTTGTTTCTTTTTAGTGTATTTTGTTTGAGATTGTTTTTTATGGTACTTTTGAATGCATTTTGTTTGAAATTGTTTTTTTATGTTACTTTTGAGTGAATTTTGTTTGAAATTGTTTTTTTTACGTTACTTTTGAGTGCATTTTGTTTGAAATTGTTTTTTACGTTACTTTTGAGTGCATTTTGTTTGAAATTGTTTTTTTTAAGTTACTTTTGAGCGCATTTTGTTTGAGATAGTTTTTTTTGTTTTTATCTTATTAGATTAAATATTGTTAATATCCCATTACTATTTAAGTTCTTATTTTTTGCTTGAAAATTTCAAAGATTAAGTATACATTGATACATTTTAAGTTGAGAACGTGATGTCTCTTGAGGACACTTTAAAGTTAATATTGAAACATATTCGAACAAGTAGAACTCTTTCTGATTAAACGATTTCGACATCTCCAGTAAGTATTTAAGGAAATTTTAGATGACATTTTGCTATATTCAACCTTATATAAATTCGGGCTATTTAAGGCTTTACTAATACTAATATTATAGTTACGCCACATAGAGGAAATTCGCTGCATCCGCTCGGAAGCTTCCACTAAAGCCTTGAAATGTTCTAATTTCCTGTCGGGAGCCATTAATACCTTTTATATTGTATCATTAACATGAGAACTTATCAACCGAAGATCTGTTATGTACTTTAACTAATAGTAACAAAAAGGACTAAGTATAAATAAAGAACGTTAAACTTTTAAATAGTTTTTCTTTAAAGTGGAAATATGATAAAAAATAAAATCGTTTTAGCATTCAGACTTATCCTAAATATTCTGGCGGTTATTGGATACCGGCGTAAATTGGTTATATCTGACTATAAAACTAGTTTCTAGTGTAATACCTGTTTAATACTTACAATGCAGTTAAGTTCACAGTTTTAGTAATAAACAGGTGACTAAAACATAGAATTAGTAGCGATATTTTCCAATGCGCGAACACCTTCTCCTAGTTAACCGATTGCGTAATCAAAATGCATCCGAAGCGTTTGTTCGCAATAAAGCCGCGTCCCCAACATTGTTAATTATACATTGAAACTACGTGTCCGGACTGTGAGTGCGAGTGGAAGCTTTGCCCGTTATTATAATACTATTAAAACTGCTGTAACAGTTAAGCTGTGTATTACAGTACGTTGAACGTGTGTGCTAAACGACTTACAACGTTTTGCGCTTGTAACTACAAATATATTTATATTTTAATTTTTTGTTCATAAACTTTGATGTATTTTCAAATCGTTGATAAAATATAAATGTAACTAGAAGTACAGTAATTGATAGGTATTTTTGTGATAATGTGAAAGAAGCGAGAAAGGAAATCTCTGTCTACGTCTCTGAGATAAATGCGTAACTATATATTTAATTTACAATAATCTGGTTACTCTTAATATTCCTTAAATATTTATAAGCGATGATTATGAGTAACGGAATGTATTTGGGACAATTTTTTAAATCTATTTATTTGTACAGTAATAAATATACACATCAGAGACTAATGTAGAAAGGAACAACCAATGATTGAATGCAGTACAATATACGACATATTTTTAATAGTTGTTATTCAATTGAATATCAAAATTACGATTTTTTTTCGCTTAAACAGTTAATATGTATAATAATTAATTTATTATTAAATTCACTTTTAACAATTTAATTTAGCTAAGATTTTTTAAGCTTATCATTTAGAATTTATTACTAAACATGCATTTAATTTTTATTAATAATAACTTAAATGTTCAAAAAAAATCAGTTACATGTTATATTATAATAACTTTTAAAATAAAGTAGCATGAAAGACGTTTGTTTCTTTTATTGGAATACATTGCATATAAATCGAATCAAATAATAGAAAAGCTTCACAAATGTAACATAACAGGTTACGTGAAACGTAAAATGTTTGTCTGTTCAGCTGTTTTCTATTTGTATCAAATATTTTGAACATTTCACCGTTCGTAAATCGAGTCGGTAACATCGATAACACTCAGACATGTAACATTGCTCTGAACCTGTCTAAACATACTGACTGACAAATATACGAAAGTTATTCTGCTACTGTATGCATGTCACAGACAAAATTTGAATTTTGATACTTCACAATTGGTCTGACCATTTCATAAACTGACTAATTTTTCAATTTGATAAAGTGTGTCAAACGCAACAATCCTTTAAACATATTAGTTTTTATTCATAACTGTAATGCAATCTAAACAAACTTAACCTACCAGTATTTAAATTTAAGCTTTAATATAATTATGGGAGCGTCGGTGGCTCAAGGGTTAAACACTTGACTTGCAATCTACAGGTCCTGGGTTCGAATTCCGCTATGTACCAATGTGTTCTTTTATTTTAGATTTTATCTGACTTTCGTACGGTGAAGGAAAACATCGTGATGCAAACATGTGGAGGTTCATTTTGCCACACCAAATGGAGGTTCGTAATCTCTGCGTACCTCTCTGGATTACAAGCGTGAGTGTATTATTTAATTAAGCTACAGTTAGGTTCACAGTATAATAGCAGTCCATATTATAAATTATTAAAGTTCACAATCTATCGGTAACATGCACAACAGCTTTCACAAATAATTTCAACTCAACAGTATCAGTGTAAATTATACTGCGTGCTCTGATGATGTTGCCAATTTAGATAAACCCCAAATAGCGTTAACTTAGTTACAAGCGATGTGTCAAACATAATCAGGTTATTTGATTACGGTATGAATAACAGAGGTTGTTTTATTGTTATTTATTAGATTAGGCAGATAAAGGAGATATTATGCTTAATAAGAAAGTGAATTTAGATATAACGGATGATAAAGATAGATGGAAGTGCATATACTGTGCCAGCACTACGTAGAGATATCCTTAGGATGATGTTGAGAATTGCAACGATATTTGAATATCTATTCTAATTATACTTTAAGTAACTTCTGAAGTTATTAGTTAACAATTAGTTCTTTGAAACTTGATCGCGATTGTTAGAGCTAAAACATTAACAATATAAACTTTGAATTTAATTAGATTTCACCTAATTCTAACTAATAGACAATACAGAAAGGGATCTTTGGTAATCATGTTATAAAGCTGTGTTCGCAACAATAAATTGAATACTCATAGTATCTATTCTTAAGATATTTCGTACTTCAAACTTGCATTCTTACAAATTAAACTAAAATACAAGAACAAAAAGGAATCTAGAAACTGAAGTAACTAAAATTCCTTTGTTCTGCATTCAATACCTCCCCGCACTTACAAGATTATTATTGTCCGCGCGGAATAAAAAAAAACTTTATTAGTAGTCTATGTATTCTTCCAGACTATGCTCTACATCTACGCATTTCATCACGATCCGTTGAGCCGTTCCGGAGATATCTTCAAACAAATAACCATCCATCCATCCAAACATTCGCATTTATAACATTAGTAAGATAATACACGTTTTTAGCTTAGGGATTAGAACAGAGTCCCACAAAACTATATAAAATAATTTGACTGCAGGTTCAAAAAATAAAGTATATAAATTACTAGCTGTCGCGCGCGACAATATCCGCGCTGGATTAACTATTAAAACGTAATAAGTAGCCTATGTACTCTGCAAACTAATACTCCAATGGATAGGGAAAGAATTTCCAAAGTAAATCGTCCTAAAATGATCGAAGGGTCGGCTGAGAGCTGCTCCTTTGACCTAATTAGAACAAGTGTCAGAGAAAACACGCAGATGGGATCTGTTTCTGTAATACCTCGGCTTTACTAATTGATGCTCAATGTTTTATTGCACAGATTAAACTATGATTAAATGTTAGGGTTCACTTTACTGTTGCTCACTGAAAAAAATTCTATGTTGTAAAATAAAATATAGAAGAAGTGGAAACTTTTTAGTTTCCATAATTTTATTTTAATGATCAAACCGGGTTACAATTTTAATAAAAAGAGCAAGTGTTAGTAACAAAAATTCAAATTAATTTAAGTTTACGACACGGTTAAAATATCCTCTCTTGTCTCTATATAATAACTAGCTTTTACCCGCGACTCCGTCCGCGCGGAATAAAAAATAGAAAACGGGGTAAAAATTATCCTATGTCCGTTTCCTGGTTCTAAGCTACCTGCCCACCAATTTTCAGTCAAATCGATTCAGCCCTTCTTGAGTTATAAATGGTGTAACTAACACGACTTTCTTTTATATATATAGATATAAGATTATGTCTAAACGTGGATTTCTGATACTCAAATCTCCGTTTAAAACATGTTGTTATCTCTGTTTTGTCAAAGATCTCTGTTAAGACAGGGATCACTATATGTTTTATAAAGTTATTTTGGTATCAGAAACTAACGGTAAGTTGGTAAAGTCAATGAAAAATGCTATACCTGGCATAGCAAGACCGATTAAAATACTGTTGAATATTAAATTTTACAAAGATATAATATTAATTAAAACCGTCATAGTTTCATGTTACATACCATGTAGTATATAAAGTTTGTAAATAGTATTTGTGTAGTATAAACTAGCAAAACTAAAATGAATTTCTAACAATTCCCTGTTGCGGCAAATTGTCAACAATTGTAGTAATGTACAGTAAGCGTATAAAGTACACACTCCGCAAGCCACCTAATGCAAAGTGTCTTTGTGTCTGTTTCAGTACTAACAAAGGGGATTCTGTAAGGATATTAACAGTTCATTTGTATTTGAGATTCAACAACATGTCTGAATTTCTCCAGGAATTCGTTGTCAATACGATTAACAATAGATTCCATTGAACGCTTGTTAACAAGATATTCTCTTGAGTCATACACAATCTGTTTGTACTAACAACAAGCTTTCTCAAATATTAGTTTCCCTTTTTTGTATGCTATTTCGTAAGTTTTATTATTCACCAAAAAAATGATACTGTCCGGTACAATGTCTCCAAACAGAAGGAGAATTTAAAGACCCTATTATTTGTTATAACTTAAAATTATATTACTAGTTGTACTGTAAAGTGGTGAAGTCACGACTGGCCGCTTCAAGATTTATGACAAAACCACGCTGCTATCCAGTAAACTTAAAAGATAAATGCGAGCACGTTCAAGTTTTTAAATACATTACGCGTTGAATGCATCAGAGAGAAGTTAGAGAGGGCGCCATGTAAAATGCACTCACTTGCAAAACTTTGAAAAACGTTTTCGTGTTTAAAAGTTTATCGCATTTGAATTTGCACAGGAACATTGCTGTCAGCGGCGCTCTGCTCTGCTCCCGATATTTCTATTCGCTTTTATTAAGTACGGCGCTGCTAAAAGTTTTTTTCATCGCTTCATTCAATATTCATACCTGCAGCGGAAATAATTTAGCTTTTGGCTACGTTCAAATAGTGGAAATGATCAGTGGGGGAATATCATTTTGTAGTATTGGACAAGTCTTGTCATTTTTGTGAACACTGATTTAAAGGTGAATGTCTACTTAAATAAATAAAATATTAATTAATGATAAAGTATTTAAGTAAACGAATAAATAAATACAAGAAAAACTGTTCTAATAAAATAGTGTAGGTTATCTGAAAAGGAAATTAGTACCTAAAGAGCTTTCCCTGAGAGGGTCCTAAGCGTAGCCGGAAGTGACGAATTTCCCTTAACTTAGTGGTAGTGCTACAAAATTGGCTGAACTTGAATCGTACTTATAAGGCTCTTGCTTTTTTTTGTATTATTCGATAATGGGTATCCTTTCCTTATCGATATTTAATATTCCTATGGAAATCTCATTTTTTTTTTAAGTTATTCTATGTCCCAAAAATTGGACTATGTAGAAAGCATATGCAAGGATTTTTATGATAATTTTTCGCTTCAAAACTTAAACTAAACGAAATATCAACTGAACTTAAATTTATCAATGTATTTGACTTTGAACATAAAACTATATACATAAATATAAAATTAAATAAAAGGAACACGCACACACACAGAGAGACAACAGACCTCGATTGTTAAAGTGTGGCCGGAGCAGACTGCCGCCGATATCATTTGGCCTACTGGTTGGATCAACCATATTAGGTTTTCATATACAAGGCTTTCAGATAAAACCTTATACAAATATAGACGAATTGTTACAACACAATTGTTTTATTTCTAGTATAAATTTTTCTATATTAATTAAAGGATTAAAAGAAAAGCTTATTTGTTAAATAACTGAATTGAAATTAATTTCAACCGAGAAGAAAATAAATAAATTTATAAATTATATAGAAATATAAACGACTTTCCATAAACATTTGAGAGTTATTCAAGTTCAGTTAGTAAGATTCAATCATGTAAATAATTTTAGATGAGCACGTTTTCCACGAAATATACACTCACTTAACTCGGCAATACGAAAGGGAATACCCGCACATACCCAGTAAGTGTGCTCTGAATACATTCTCATATCGTTTCCGTAATAAATTAATGTTACTTAGTTGATACTTAATTGAATAAATATTTCACTTGGATAACATTTGATTATATAATTAGAAGCTTTTATTTTTGTAAGCACAAATAGAGAGAAAAGTAATAACCGACTCCCGATTTGTTTTAACCTCTTCATTTAAATTTAGTTTTTTTTTTGAAACATTAAAATATCCTCGACTTTTAATTGCAGGTAACAGAGATCGAATTATTAAGCCAAAGATTTCTTACTAAACTAAACAGAAAATATAGATATGAGAGTATTCACGAAATATTAAACAATTTTTCCGCGGTTGCACAAGTTTCCGGAAGTAAATTCGAACGAGTAACAACTTCTTACACGAAAACGGTTTCCAAAGTTTTTCATGAAATTTCGTTTTACATTCAACGCAGTTCTTCCTAGTTTGTACTGACGAGTGCATATACATTTGAAATAACGTTTCTTAAATTTAGTAGAAAACTTTACATCAGCAATGATCATAATAATGGAGACATAAAAATACCGCTGATTTTTTTTCCATGAACCGATACGATTTATTAAAAAAACAATAGTTGGTCACTGAAACTATAACTGTCGTAATAATTACATCTTCAAGTGGTAATTTTTTTTAGAACTACATTTTCTCTAATGGACGAAAAATGACTAAGAAAATCCAATCCCACGAAAATACAAAGATATGAATGTCCCAATCTTTAAATATAGAATGAAGTCTATTGTGTATTGAAGAACATGTCATTATGTGTACGACGTCGTATTTTGAAGGACACATATTTAATTATGTTGGCCGGAAGGACGCTCAATAGCGTAAGGGCAAAGGGCGGGCTCGAGTGATTGTCAAAAGGGATACTCGTAACGTGCCCTCGTGTCCTTCAATTTGATTGATTACTTATTTCTAATGTATTCGGGAATACGTCATTATTTAAATTAACAATTGTCTTATTGATTTTAAAATCATGAGTCATAAATGTCCTCAAAATTACATCAAAATAGAAATGGGATTTTATATCTACAGTTTTTACTGTTGCCAGACAAATGTTTCCATACATAAGAAAGGTGTAGGCAGATATTTGTAAAAATATTTCAATCACATATATCAATAATATCCAAAAATTTAAGAAAATATTAAAAAACAAACAAAGTCTGACATATAATTGCGAAGCAATTCTTTGAATAAATAAATTGTACAATAAACGTCAATCATTGGGACTGTAGCAATTAAATAGGGACAGATCCCATCTGCGTGTAATTCTCTCGGCCACTTGTTCTAATTGGACCGAAGGAACTGCCCTCGGCCGACCCTTACGTCATTGTACGCCGATTCACCTTCAAAACTGGCTTCGTCTCTTCCGCTTTCACATGTCTACGCAAACTGACAGATTCTTTAATTAAAATCTGAATTCGCTAAGTTAACTCGACATACAGTTTCTGTCAAAGTTAGTAATCTTCTTCTTGCAAGAAAATATAAAATTCAATCATATTTTTCTTCACTTTTTTACCTAGTACACTATAATATATACTTTGCTACTTTAAAAAGTGAACGCGAACCCTCTCCCGTCTGATCCGTGTCAACTTTCAACGGAAATTCAGTCTGTGTGTTGCTCAAAGCTCCAATTTCCGAGACACGTTCGCCTCCGTGTTGTAGTCAGTAAGAGAGAGTCAATATTGATTTGTTTTTTAATTAAAACCACGTTATGTGTTTTAACCTTTTCATTTAATTATTTAAGCATTCATTGTCATACATGTAGTATGTAGTAGATGTAGGTGATAAGGGAAACATTCCTTTTTTGTATAATCTATGCTTAATCCTTGAAAGACAGACAGCGCATCTGCAGCCTAATAACTTACAGAAGTTGTATATGGACAACGTTCACTTTGCCTTGAGTATTCTAGCGATTTCATGTGGCCGCTTACTCGTTTGCCAACTTCTAATATAAAAAAATATACCTAAATTTAAGACTGAGCAATATTTATTAATATCTTTGTTTTAATTTTAGATGTCTTGCTTTGATTTTAAATGATCAGTTTTTTTTTTAAAACATCGTTAGATATTTGCGACAAATTAATGTAAACAAAATTACAAAAAACATTCCTCTCTAGAGTCGGTCCCTCGTGTCTGAGGATCGTGGTCAGCATCAGGGTTAGTTCTGGAGTAGATGATTCGTTTCCACCGACTGCGGTCCAGCGCCTCCTTGAATAATGAATACAAAAAATAAGGATGAAATAATTTTGTCACACCAATTTAAAAATAAGGAAAAATAAATCAATAAATAAAAGATGAGGGGAGATACCGCTAAGTCGTATCGCGTTTACAGCTCCCGTATAATAACGTAAGAATCATCCGCAAGAATACTCATAATATTTGGCAACTGAAACGTTTCCTATAACGTTGTTATAAAAATATACATACCGAAGACATAATCGTGAAAGGCCTCGAAGATATCTGATTATAGGACCGGGATCCCATCGCATTATGATAACGGCCACTTCAGCGACGCCTCCAAATAGAAATAGATTGATTTTTAGCCGACTTCAAAAAGAAGGAGGTTATCAATTCGACTGAATTTTTTTTTTTTTTTTTTTTTATGTGTGTTACCGCGAATCTCCGCCCCTGGTGGTCCGATTTTGATAAAAATTATTTTAATCGAAAGGAAGTGCTTGCAGGTGGGTCCCATTTTTTTGTTTTTTTTTTTAAATAACTAGAAGACTAGTAGATTTTGAATAAGCTTCAAAATTTGGTGCGAAAATTAGGGACATTTTTGCTTTCAGCGCTTACGTAGGCTAAACTATAAGACCTACATCAAAATGACGTATGGCGAATTGTAGCTCTTTAAATGTGCTAAATAAAAGTCCGCGATAGCATATATCTATCTTTTATAGTTTTCTCACAATAACCATTCTTTTCTTTACGAAACATTAATTAAATTCTTGCCCTATTTCCGACGCTATTATTTAAGTTCAGTATTAACCCTTATGTAAATAAATATGTTCATTATCAAGAGAATTTAATGTAGATTATATTTGCAATTGAAACTATATCATTCTGTCTAATAGTTTAGGAGATATCGTAAGAATAAAATTACGCGGAAACGAAAAATGCTACATCGCGTTACAATGAATAGCACAAATTTGCTTTCTGGGCTTACGTAGGTCAAACTATATGACCTACATTAAAATGATGTATCGAGTAATTATAGATCCTTAAATTTGCTAAATAAAAGTCTCAGGTACATTTATCTATCATCTATGGATGTCTCACAAAAACCATGTTATTATGAACAAACTTCGATTAAATTGCACACGAAAAACAGCGTCGTAAGCTTACGGCGCTATTATATTATATTCGATATGAATCCTTATCCAAATAAATATGTTTGATGGCTAGAGTATTAAATGCAGATTACATTAGCCTTTAAACTATGTAATTCTGATCAATAATTTGGAAGATATTAAATTATTAAAAACTACGCGCATTCGAAAAATGCTACTGCGGCGCGCGGCTGGACAAAATTAAAGGCACGCTACGATGTATTAGTTCGTTAATTTTCAATTTGTATACCGATTTTGATAATTATTTCATTGTTTAAAGGATAAGTGGTTATCTGGTGTATTCTAAATTAGTTTTTGAATTGAAGTACACACATATTAAATAGGAAAGTCCTTTTCTTTATTTGTCTTATTTATGTACTTATACGTAATAAGGAAATTTGTAATTAAACTTCAAATTCACTAAAAATTGAGAAATAAAACAAACATTTTAAGAAAAAAAAAATAGCCGA